>NW_028323186.1:0-110036 GCF_984573655.1 Nuphar pumila | reverse complement strand
AGTGTTTGAGCCAGATCAGAAAGTGTGGCTATACAATTCTCGTTTACATTTATTCCCAGGGAAGTTAAGATCGAGATGGACAGGTCCATACATTGTAAAAGAAGTATTTCCCCATGGAGCAGTGACATTATTCGATCCTATGACCCAAGGTACATTCAAAGTAAATGGGCAAAGACTGAAGCCATTCATTTCAGATGCCTTACAGGATGGTGAGTGTGAGATAGTGCATCTCACGAAGGCATGAAGATTCGACCAGAGGGATGTATCATATGTACATTATTTATTTTTCATTTCAGAGTTTTTATTTATTTAGTATTTCATTTCACATGTGCTAATTTGTGTTTTGATGTATGCAGGATGAACTTAACAATTAGTGTATCAATTACCAGGTACAGAGAAGAGTTTTCAAAGAATTCAAGAATCAGAGGAAAATCAACTTCAAAAGCTCAGAGCAAATCAGGTTGTATCTATCCTTTCTCCCATATTTTTGTTAGTGTCTTTTAGTGTGCATTTGCATTACATTTTTATTCATTTTGTATGCCACTAGAGACAGTGTCATTCAAGCATGGGGGGGTGGTTTAGATGCATGCACACAAAAATACACAAAATTTTTTTGTATGACTGGTAATCAAAGTAGGCATTTAAGAACAAAGTGTAGCATATATGATTGTTTTTGGCATAATCTAACAGTTTAAAAATTTTTAAGCCCCATAAAATTTTTTTTCTGAACTGAATCAAATATAGTAGTTGTTTATGAGATAATTCAAAGAAAAGATAGTATTTGATTGTTAGAAAATTTTGAATCACTTTTGTATAAGTATGCACAGTATGTTTTGTGAAAGAAATAAGCAATGGAAAGATGTGTTTGAAAAATGAGTTTAAAAGAATAGAGTTACGTTTAGTTGTTGATGTCTTCGTGAATCCTAGTAGTAGAACTCAGACACGAGATGAAGTGTTTGAGTATCTTAACGAAAAGGATAACGAAGGAGATCATCTCTTGTCTAAGTCGATATCTGTGGCCTTTGTAGTTCGAGTAAGTAGAATCTGAAGGGTGTTTTACATCTGGTGCCCCAAAGCCGGCTGGTTTGGGAGCCACCGGTTCGAAAGCTTGTTACATGGACTGCATAGAAAGCCTAAGAGATAGAGACATTGCACATGACAAGAGGAAGACTATACGTAAACTATTAGAATAGAAGGTCTAGTGACTCGAGCAATTAAGTCCGAGGGATACTCTGTATCTAGTGCCCTAAGGTCGGCCGACTTGGGAGTCACTGACCCAAAGCTCGCTACACGGGTCACGAAAACTGACTATTCGAAATAGTGCTCATACGAGAAGATTGCGCAAGAAATCAAAAGTTGAAAGAAAAAGAGAGAGTGAAAAAAAAAAAAAAAGAGAATGTGCAAAATGAGAAAATTTTCATTGCTTAAGTATATATGTGCATTACTGTGCAGAAAATATACAAGTGAGAATAAATGAGTAAAACATGAGAATATTTGACTTTCGGAGAAAAATCATGAACTAGCTACAATATGAGAAAAGTGAAAGAAAAGAATTTTTACTGTGGAGGCATTAGATTTTTAAACTTGTTTTGAGAATGTCAATTACAGGAAAGATTTGTTACAACTGCATTCTTAAGAGCCTAATATTTTTGAAAGATCATCCTTGCATTTTATTGATGTTTGTGGGTAGCATCGCTGCAAACCCTCACGAGACCTTACTCGTCCACTAGTGTAAGCTAGGGGTTTAAAGAGCTTGTTGCATACGCTAAATGCAACCGTGATTCCTACGAAAGTGAGTTAGTATTATGCATTCATGCTTAGCATTTCTTGTCTTCAGTGCATATCATGATTAGGGTTTGTTAAGGGACTAACAAACATTCAAGCATGGGGGTATTTGATGATGCATGAATTGCACATCATGTAAACAAGTTTTTCATGCATTTTGTGTCAAGTTTAAGGTTTTAAACCCATGTTTAGATGTGTTTTGATAGTAAGGGGTTATGGTTCGAATTTCAGAAAAAATCGAAGTTAAAATGAGAGAGTTATGGCTATTTCAGTGTTTGGGCACGGATTTTGAGGTGGATCGGATCCATATCCGACCCAATTAGGTCAATTGGACCTTGGATCAACTCTTTAAAAGTCCAAAACCCAACCCATACGCCTATCCAGATCCATTTCAAAAAGTTTTTCTGAAAACCCCCCAAAAAGAGGCGCCTAGAAAATATTTTTTTTATAACATTGTTTTTGCAAATTCCAAAAAGTATAAATATACTTTTTAGAGAAGCCCTAGGCGTCTTTGGCTGTGTTTGGACGCCCCTACAGTGACTCTACAGCAGCAGCTCCTTCCTCTCCATCTTTCCCAAGTGTTGGCCATTGAAGATCGACCTATGCTTGATTTTCAAGCATATTTTCAAGCTTTCTTTGGTTTCTTTTCCTTTCTTTCTTATTCCTTGCTGTCTTTTCACCATTTTTCTGTACTTTTGCAGGTGTAGCAGAGGTGGAGACCATTAACCTTGGGCGGGAGTGCGCAACACAACACCAAGGTGAGCCGGCCCTACCTCCATCCGGCTTTCTACACCCTCCGATCGCGAATCGGATCACATTCCATCATCGGTGGATCTCCAACGTGTAGCAGCTGCAATAGGTGCCGTTTTTGGTGAAGTACAGCATCCTTGAACTGTAGAAGACGTCTACCTCCAGCCACGGTCCGCTCTTCTTCACCCCCCCGGTCGTCGGATCTTCCAAAAGGTTGAAAAGCATATTTAGTTTCCAGGGTTATTATACAAGTGAGAAGATTCTCTAAGTGGCGAAAAGACAGAAATACCCTTGGTGTGGAGCAGAAGACTGAATGCTTGTTTAGTGTTCTTTTAGTGCTTAATTGTAGTTGTATTCACTTTATAATTGTAGATTGCCATTTGATATTAATAAATTAAATTTTCTAGAATTGTAGTTATTAATTCCTGTTCCCTGAGGATCGACCCGTACTTACCACTTTGTGGAAAGTCGGTTTTTATATTTTTGGTTGACGATTTTCCAAAGTTTTATTGAAAATAAGTGTTTTAAAAAAGAGCATTCCAAAATATCAACCAGGCGTTATAAAATGGATTTTTTATAAAGGAATATGATATTTTGAGAACCCTGGAAATTAACATAGGGTGGATACAAGATTCAGACAAGCCATCTAATGGAGCAGTCACAGACGACTTTAAAGTGTGGCTGAATTGATCAATGATCTCTTAATTAATAACGCACAAACCCAACTTAGCGAAACTCAGTGATGTACACAGGATGAATATAACTGGCCTCATAAGACTATGACAGGTGATTGGCCTGAAACAGAGGATTGTTGTATACCTAATTACTAAATTTGATGCTATTCAATGATCCTTCCTTTTGAACTGTGACACCTGGAATTCTGGAAACTCCAAAAAAGATGCAAGATAATTGGAATTCACTTTCATGCAGCTGAAGGGATGTAGGGATATTAGAGGTATAAAAAAAAAACAACCAGTGAAAATGATGAGACCTTGAGATGCACTGGAGCAATTGATATACTGTAAGATTAAATGAGACTCAATGATGTAGGGAATGTCTGGAACTAATAATACTAGATGACACTTACAGGATTGATCCGACAGATATGAGGATCTGTTTTAGATAATAATAAAAAAAATATGGTGAATACACAGAGCAAGACGAAGATCTGATAGGGAAGGGGGGGGGGAAGAGAATAGTAAAATTCAGAGTTAGCATAACTCATGAATTACAGCAATGTGGAATCACCAAAATGGATGACATGTGTAGATAAATATACAAGTGAATAGTGCATTCTGCTATACAGGGTGGGCCAGTCAAGTGGATAGGGTGCAGTATGCTATACAGGTGAATTATGAAGTACTGCAACAGGGGTGCTTTTGAAGATGATTATGATAATGAAAGACTAATGCTAATACTCAAGACTGTATCATAAGCTAGCAAATATATAACAGTGCATACTAAGTGATCTCCTAAACACATTCATCATCAATACTAAGATATGACTTTGAAATAATATGCAGCTAATATACAGATTTGATGGAAAATATGTGTAGGAGAGTAAGGGATGAACAAACCTTAATATTGGGACCTCAGAAGGCTACTATGCCAGCAAGGGTGAATCCACCAAATACATAAGCTGAAAAGGTGCATTTAGATATTATATGGTAAGGCAAAGAAAAAAAATGCTTAATAGAGAATCAAAGATCAGTGATGCTCATTGTTCTTGTAATGGCGAATTCAACATTGAAAACACCATTCTGAGATATGGGGCCATGGGTTAAAGTTTCGTTCATACATGTTCCTCTTTTTTTTTTTTTCAATCACTCGGTTGTTCACCGCTGTGCACCTTCTGATTTGTTGGTAGTGGTAGTCTGTCAGACTCCCATGAAATGTATAGGCCACAAGATATATCAAGACCATGCAAGTTTTAGGCGTGTAAGCACCGATCACTTCATTAATAGGAGAATGATTAACACGTTATAGTTAAACTGTACAAAACAAGGGTGAGGTTATATAAAAAAAAAAAATTACAGGAAAAGAAACACGTTATGAATCAGGAAATGCAGAGGGAAAATGCCAGGGATACTCAAATATGAAATCACAAGGCATGATTGATCGTAGTTAAATATGGATGAAAATCTCAAATGCTACAACAACCATGAGATGTGATGTCTATTTTTAAAAAAAAAAAGTGATAGGGCAAAGTGTAAATCTGAATAGAAATGCAAGATGAAGAGACAAACAGAGGCTATAGAGAATCAAAAATCCGATCAAGGAATCGGCACATACCACATAAAAAAAAAAAGAGAAAAAAAAAGGAAAAGAAATAAAACAAATGTGATGAGGATAATATATGGACTTAGATGCAGCAATCAAGACCACTAATGAAATGATGAGTGAGCTACGCCTTATGAAATGCAACGATAGATTGTAAACCTAATATCTGCTGGACCCAACAAATATAAAGGGCAAGTCGAGCGACACAAAAATTTGGATGAAACGGAGAATCAAAGAAAACAGATCCAAATAAAATCGAATATAACAAAAAAAAAAAATTTTGTCGGAACATGTATGTTCCATTGAATATCGCACGTATGTGGATTCTTTTTGCTATCAGCAAATCAATTACCACAGGTAGTGCTTTAGCGGAATGCTGAATAATAAAACTAAGGAATTTTTAGAAAAAGCAGAGAAGAAAAGAGGAGCTCTTACTGGATTATTTGATTGATGGAGGCAAGATTGTTGGATTTCTGGAATGGCGATCTTCTTTCTGCTACAGAGATTCCAAAGGAGAGAGAGCTCTCCTTTTTATATCATAAAAAAAAAAAACCCTCTGCTGCTGCAGAGGAAGAGGAGAGGAATGGATGCTAATGGGATGAAGTGGATGCGCCGTGGTTCATGGATGGATCGACAATGCTTGTTCAGCAAAAGAAATCTTGAGAGAGGAAGGAGACTTGATCCAGGAGAAGAAGATGCAGGCTAAAATGCGATTGGGGAGTCGAATGATGGATGAATGCCTAAGCCAGGAAAGGTAGGAGATGGATGACAATGGAGAGGCAAGAGACGGTCCCTCTCCCCTCTGCGTGCTCCTCTTTTAAAGAGTGAAAAGGGAGATCGAGAGAGGGAGGTGGTTGAAGATGGAGGGAGGAAAATCCATGGGTTTGTTGAAGATCGGAGGTGAAAATAGAGGGAGGAGTGCGCGGGAGATGGCCGTTCGCCCTTTCTCAAATTTCCAAAAGAAGGATTCCCTCTTTTTTAAGTTTTTTGTAAAATGGCTCAAGATGAGGTTTTTGGCAAAATCTTTAAAAACTACTTATTTTCCTCATAGTTTTTCCGATTTTTTTGCAGGATTTTCCCATTTTTTTGTACTTTTGGAACAAAAATCTAAGTTCTTATACGAAAACAAAGATTAAACACTAATTTTTTTTTGTATTTTTATGAAAAATATTTACAAAAGTATCTTTCTGAGAATTTCAGACCATTTCGGGAAAATTTCTTCAGAAGAATGGGTTCGGACCCGAGTTTTGAGAAAATGTTTGAGTTTTGACACTTGAATCGAGAAATACAATGTGATAGATCCAAACGGATGTCGGATGGACTGTCTGAGCTATTTAAAGACTATTTTTGCTATTTTCTATAATTTTATTTTAACATTTGGACAATGAGACTCAGATTTGGATATGGACAATGGATCGAGATCCGAAATCAATTTAAACATATAAAATAAATTTAATTTCAGTAAAACTTGAGAAATGAACTGGAATTTAGATTAAAAAGTGGCTCAATTGCTCAGAAAATGATATCAGAGGCAAAAAGGGAATATTTAAAAGATTTTGAAAATTTTGGGGTGTTCACAGATGCCCCTCTTTGCTACTAAGCTGGTTGAAAGCCGAGCTTAGTGGCAAAGATAACACTCCAAATTTTGAAAATGCCCCAGTCAGTAGATCTGAACTGGGTGTGGAAGAATTTATTTGAAAGACATGTTTTTCAGGCTCAAAGCCTTGTCCTGAATGGCTCAGGGGAGACGAAATCCTCAACAATGATATGACTGAGTATAAAATGAGGAAATCATGATGGAACTTTGGGTGAAGATCCCGAAATGATGAAAAGATAAGAATTTTGATCAAGTCTCATGGGTGAGGCAAGATCAACTTTTCAGAATGACTCAGGTTTAGCCCTTAACCTGGATGGGACGAATATATCTCAAAATAACCTGAATGGGGAAAGGAATATGTGAGGATCTTGATGGGACATTTTTGGAAAATGCCTCATGAGATGAAGCTCAAGTAGGATCCTATCCTGAATGGATATACAAAGCATGGATTCCTCGATAGGAAGAACCATGATGGGACTGGAAGAAAACGCCTCGTCAAAACGAAGGAAAACTCGTTGGAACGAGGTTCAGGTTTAACCAAAACCTGAAAAGGAAGATATCTCGAGGGGCGAGGTTCAGGCTTAACCCTTAACCTAAAGGGGACGACCAAATGGAATCCTCGAGTGAAGAAACCATGATGGGACATTCGGAGTTTGGACGAACAAATTCGAAGGGGTTTTGCGAAAAGAGGAAGATGAGATTCCCTAAAGCTTTGAAAAAGGGAAAAGCTTTTGAATTTAATGACCTCTCGCAAAAAGTACAGGTTTGACTCTTAACCTGAGTGGGTACAACCATACGGATTTCTCGAAACCGTGATGGGACAGGAGAGATACTTCAACTGAATGGGGCAACTCTTCTAGAAGATAAAAACAATGCTAGGTTGCACCAAAATGGATATTGAATATTTATTTCATTCTTAGATTATCTAGAAAATTTTGCCAATAAGATAAATTTATAGTTGACTTCAACGTTTGAAAATGTGTGCAAAGATATTCCCTCTTTTACCTAGAGTATTTCCTCCAACGAGGTTAACTCCTCGGTTTTAAGAGTCAAAATTCAAAATTTTAGCGCTGATGATTTTCTTCAAGGAAGCTATCTATTTCCTTGATATGAGAAGAGAAGAAATATTCTCAATTTCATAAAAGCAAGTAGTAAAAAGACATTGATAAAAGAATTCTGCATGAGAAAAGATGACTTCTGGCAATTTAGGCAGTTTTGATATCTGAGTGTTTTCTCATGATAATCTTTTTTTTGCACTCTTTTTGAGTCATTGAACTTTTTCGAGCTTTTTACATCATCCTTCATTTTGGAGATGTCCTGACTTTTCTCTCTTTTTCAGGGAAGGGTACGTCACAAACTCCTTCATCTTGGAGATGTTTCGATCCTTCTTTTATCTCAAGGATTATATATGATATTGGCTCAAAGGTCTTTAGATGATAGCAGAAATCAAATATCATTTAGGGTTTGTCGGTAGGTTCATCACACTCGCCTTCATCTCGACGGTGATCTGAACTTTCCCTGGAAGGATCCTTCACAAACTCCTTTATCTCGGTAGATGATCCAGATCTTCTTTGGCCCCGGGGGTCTGCTCGCATATTCGCCTTCATCTTGACGACAATTGAGAGATCCCTTTTGCAGATATTTGATTGCAGCTTTAGAAATGAGAAGATATGGATTAAGTGGATTCTTTTTGTAGCTCAGGATATTTTCACTGTCTGTTTGCCAGAAAATCATCTTTAAACATGCGTCAAAGCTAAGATCAATATCAATTCGTTTCTGGCTTTTCAATGTCATCGAACATTTCTTTCGCCAATCGTACCGAGGACACTTCTCTCATCCTTTTGGTTGATCAATAGGGAAAAGATTTGAATTTTACCTCTTTTTCGCAAAAAGTTTCACCCTTTTGGAAAGAATACTAGAGGTAATCTGAGGTAATTTTTAAGAATATTGGAATCAACAAATACTTTTAGCAAATTGACAAATTTTTCATGAATTCTTCGTGAAATAATCACTCAATATAGATTTTGATGCGACCTTTAGTTGCAATTTTATGATTTTGGACAGACTGACTAGTAAACTGGGAACCTTTCATTTAACGACCAGCGAAGTAGCTGGAACCTTTCATTTAACGATCAGTAAAAACTGGGACCTTTCATTTAACGACCAGCGAAGTAGCTGGAACCTTTCATTTAACGACCAGCGAAGTAGCTGGGACATTTCATTTAACGACCAACGAAGGACTTGGAACATTTCATTTAACGACCAGCAAAGTAGCTGGGACATTTCATTTAACGACCAGCGAAGTAGCTGGGACATTTCATTTAACGACCAGCGAAGTAGCTGGGACATTTCATTTAATCATTTAACGACCAGCGAAGTAGCTGGGACATTTCATTTAATCATTTAACGACCAGCGAAGTAGCTGGGACATTTCATTTAACGACCTCTAATTTAAGATTAAGACTTTTGAAAGACAACCAGTACGAGGACGGAACTTGATCTTTAGATTTAAAAACTTTAGCAAAATAACCGATGCGAGCACTGGGTTTTTCCAACTGAGAGTTGGGAAGGAGACCAACATTTTTAAGATATTTAGAGATTTGAAGCAGGAATGATTGTCGGGGTTTCAGGATTATCCCTTATCCTAAAAGGGGAAAATAGAATAGACACTTGATGAGAATTTAGGAAAAGAATGATTCAGGTTTATCCCTTAACCTGAAGGGGAAATAGAAGATTTTGTGAAGAAATAACTTGAATTTAGAAAGGAT
The DNA here is from genome assembly GCF_984573655.1 of Nuphar pumila. NCBI lineage: Eukaryota > Viridiplantae > Streptophyta > Magnoliopsida > Nymphaeales > Nymphaeaceae > Nuphar > Nuphar pumila. The sequence goes on along the minus strand of NW_028323186.1, from coordinate 100,856 downwards.
ATGACAAGATTTAGAATTTATGATCTATGATTTAGATGGCCCAGGTATGCGGTCCAATTTTCAGGATTTAAAACCCTTTATTCTGAACGGGGAATATAGAAAGAATAAACTTTGAGAAGACAGAAGGATATAGAACTTTGAAAAAAATGTAGAACATTTGAGGAAATTGATTTATTTTTGTAAAAAGAATTCTCACAGGTAGCATGGTTGCCCCTATGAGTGATCTCAGGATTATCCCTTATCCTGAATGGGAAAAAGAATATAATTTAAAGAGAAATCGATATAAATTTGGAAATCAATAAAGATCAATAAAACTTGTATTTGCAAAAAGAATTCTCATAGATAACATTGTTGCCCCTACGAGAGGTCTCAGGATTATCCCTTATCCTAAATGGGAAAAAGAATTTAAGGAATTTTAATAAAGAGAAATTGATATAAATTTAGAAAATCAATGAAGGTTGACGATACTTGTATTTACAAAAGAATCCTCATAGGTAGCGTTATTGCTCCTACGAGGGGTTTCAGGATTATCCCTTATCCTGAATGGGAACACCTCGGATAACGAGGGTCAGGTTTATCCCTTAACCTGAGCGGGAAAAAGAATAAAGGAAATACCTCATGGGAAAGAGGCATCAGGTTTATCCCTTAACCTGAAAGGGTAACACCTCGGACAACGAGGGTCAGGTTTATCCCTTAACCTGAAAGGGTAACAAAGAAGATTTAGAAAATACCTCATGGGAAAGAGGCATCAGGTTTATCCCTTAACCTGAAAGGGAAGGAGAAGATTTGATAAAATTTAATAGAGTTGAGGGAAAAACTTTGTAAACTTGAATAAAATGAATGAAACTGATAAAGATATCCAAATTAACTGAAAATTTATAAGATTTAAGAGAAAAAGGAGTTTTCTGATCCTGCCTGCATATGGGATCTTGAAAGGAAAATGTTTATTTAAAAGATAAGTGAGAAATCATTTTGGGGAAGAAAATCCACCACAAGAAGAATGATCAGCGCGAGATCTGATCCTTTAAATCAAAACATAAGAGATCATCATGAGGGTTAATTTTTGAAGGCAATGGTTTTGAAAACCTATTTTTGAAGAAGAAGATCAACAATAGATCTGATTTATAAAAATAACAGTTCGAAATTGATAATAAGATCAATACAAGGGTTGATTTTTTAGGATAATGTTTAAAAACCAATCTTGGAAGATAAGACCAACACAGGGGTTGATCTTTGAATATGATGATTTAAAACCCATTTTTGGAAGATAAGACCAATGTAAGGGTTGATCTTTGAATGTGATGGTTTGACAAATCACTTTTGGAAAATATGATCAACACAAGATTTGAGATCTATTTTTGGAAGATAAAACCAACATAAGGGTTGATCCTTCAATGCAATGGTTCGAAAACCTATTTTTGAAAACATGATCAACACGAGGGTTGATTTTTGACAAAGCTTGGACCAAAGAATATTTGAACTCTTTGTTCATAATGAAGACTTTTTGAAATTTCATGATTTTTGGAAAGCCCTCATAGGCAATATCATTTCTCTCATGAATGATGTCAGGATTGTCTCGCATTCTAAAAAGAACAGGAATTTAAATGCCTCAGTATGGCAAAAAGAAGGAAGTATTTGAATATCAAAGATATAAAGAAAAATTGACATTTCATTGATAAGCAAAGGTTTGATAACAACTGAATATTTACAAGAACTTTAAAAGGAAAAGATTCATAAAAGACTGGGCTAACTAGCCCTTACAAGACAACTGACAAAAAGAGACAAAAGCGAACAAAAACTTTGGCTTTATCAATTCTTCGAGTGGTCCGGGAATGGTTCTGTCAGGACTGCTGGCTGTCCTTCTTCCTCGTCCTCTATCAGCTCACTTCTGTCAATGCAATCTTGTATCATGTGTTTGAGGATGAAACAGTGTTCGGTATCGTGCCCTGTTGCCCTATGGTACTTGCAGAATTGATCCTTGAACTTTCTCAAGATTACGGGAGGATCCGCTATTTTAGGGAGTTTGATCATCCCATGCTTTAAAAGGTAATCCATAATCACTTCTAAACTCTGAGATAACGGAGTGAAGACTCGATCATTCTCCCACTTGATATACTTGGGCTTCTCTTGAAGATCACCCTTTTGCTGAAGGCCACTTGGAAGCGGCTTGTCATTGTTCTTATAAGATTTCTCCTTCTGCCCCTTATTCTGATCTATTCTTGGGTCACTGCCACTGTTGTTCTTGTTTCCTTTGCTGTTGCTGCCAAGATTATTGCAGGAGGCATCAACTGAATGAGTGAACTGCGCCTTCTTTTTCTGGTCTTGGACATTCTTGACCAGAGGCGTGCCCTCGTAAAGTCCGCTTTCTATTCCTACTTCGAGCCATTCAGCTCGCTCAATCAACTTGATGAAGGATTTCGCCGGGGAAGTGGCGATGAGGCTCCTTATGGGCTGAGAGAAATTGTTGAGGATCACCTGCAATGCGTGCTCCTCTGGAATGGGTACCTTCATCTTATTACAGATTCTTCTTCACCTGTGAATGAAATCACCTGCTCTTTCAGTCTCTCCTTGCTTCAGGTTATAAAGATGATTTAATGTAGGTGAGGCTTCAGTGTTAAATAAGAAGCGCTCGATGAACATATTTACTACCTTATCGAACTCTCGTAGTTCGATAGGATTGATGTGGTCAGCATACCACCTGGCTGCTACACCCTCTAGACTACGGGGAAAACAGATGAACAGAGCCCTGCTATCTTTCCTGAAACGGCTGCACTCTGCATAAAAGATGGCTAAGTGGGCTTTAGGGTTGCCAGTCCCATCAAATTTAAGAAACTTGCGAGGAAGATTCTCCAGGTTATTGTCCCCATCTAGACCATCGTAAAAATCTTCACCAGTGTAGGTCTGCTTGCCCATACTCTTGGCTTGAATGTCTTTAATTGCACAATTCATCTCCTTCATCTGCTTGCTCATCAGGTCCTCTGCTGGAGCCCCAGACTTGGGCTTGTTGACGGATTCGGGCTCTTCTGCAGCTATTTTTACGGACTGCCTTGGAAGATTGTGTTTGTAGACAATCTGCTCTTCTTCTTCCGATTCTTCCTCGACTGACTCCGATTCCTCAGAAGTAGTGTCTGGCTGTACCTTCTTCCTGATGATTCGGATTTGCTTTTTTACAGGCTTCTTTCTCAGCTTGCTTTTAGGAACTGCCTCTTTCAGCTTGGCCTCGGCTTGTTCCGACATCATCCTCGCCATCATCTTTTGGAACATATCATACATAGCGGGGTCGATGTCATCTTTCTTTTTCTGACCCTATCCCCTGACTGATTTAGGAGAGCTCATCCCTTCTGCCTCACTGTCGCTGAGTTGAGGAACTGTTTCTTTTCCAGCTCTTGTCTGAACCATTCTTTAATATAAGCGCTCTCTGTAGAGGAAAGAGGAGGTTTTTAGACCAAAGAAACTTTTTGGAGAAGTTTTGACAAGAGGAAGGATTTAGGTTGAAATCTAAAAAATTGTATCCCATTACTAGGGATTGAGTCGTCACAAAATTTGTGACAATTGCGCTGTTTACTCTACGAGGGAGAGTGTAAACACCCCAAATTTTCACCCTCATCCAGTACTTATATTCCATGTGTCATTGCATATCATTGCATGCATTCGGCATACCATTTCATTACATTGCATGTCATCCCATCTCATTTTCGAGATCCAACACTCTTGTTTTTAAAATATTCAATCCAGATTCGGGCTTTTAAAACCTTTCTTTCAAAAACAATTTTAAAACCTGGGTTTTTATTCAACATTCTGTCATTTTCCAACCCCCGGGACCTTATATTTTGAAATACTTTCTTAGAAAAATGATCTGGATTCATTTCAAACTCAATTTCAATTGATTTCAATTCTCAGATGAGGCCCATTTAGGTGGTGTCGCTTCTGGATTCCTTCATTTATCAAAAATCTCAAAAATCTTAGAGAACTAGTTGGATCAGGACTCTTTTTCCAGAGTCTTAGTCGGATCAAAACTCTACTTTTCACTACCTTTTTACCTATCTTTGAAGAAAACCTTTCAAAATCTTCTGTTTTGGCCAAAATTTCAGAGTCCTAGTTGGATCAGGACTCTTCTTCAAGAGTCCAGTCGGATCAGGACTCTTCTTCAGAGTTTCAATTGGATTGGGACTCTAATCTTTTACAGCTATTTTTATCCATTTTCAATCAAATCTTTCAAAATCTTTCAAAATGAGTCAGAAACTCAGAGTTTTAGTCAAAATAGGACTCTGTTCAGAGGGTCCTAGTGGGATCAGGACTCTGATCCTGATTTCAATTTTGAGAGAATTTTCAGAAATCTTTCAATCTACCAAAACTATTACACTTTTATCAAAGAATTTTAAAATTCTGAGGTTTTATCTCAGAGTCCTGATCAAATCAGGACTCTACCCCAGAGTCCTGATCGAAGTAGGACTCTATTCAAAATTGGTTTTCATATTTCATTTTCACTGGTTTTCAAAAGCTTTGCTTAAATTTCATCCTTTACTTACCAGAAAACCAAAACTTCTTAGAATTCTGATCGAATCAGGACTCTTCCTCAGAGTCCTAATCAAATCAGAACTCTGAACCAAAACTTCGATTTTATCCTGTTTTTAACTGTGTTTCAAGATTCTCTCATTTGTTTTCTCAGAAAATACAAAAATCTGAGAGTCCTAGTTCAATCGGGACTCTGTCCTCAGAGTCTCAGTTGAATCAGAACTCTGTTTTATTTCAATATTTGTTATTGTTTTCATTGTTTTGACAAGTTCTTTCAACTGTTTTTCAGAAAATACCAAAAAAAAATCTAGAGTTTCAGTCCGATCAGGACTCTGTCCCAGAGTCCTAATCCAGTCAGGACTCTATTTTAGAGTTCGGTCGAGTTAGGAGTCTAACCCTGACTGTGTTTTCTGACTTATTTCATCATTTCTTGATAAAATCTTTTGAAAATTCTTTCATTTGGCTTTTAAAATCTAAAATCTCAGAGTCCTAAGAGTTCAGGACTCTAACCCGGAGTTCCAGTTTGCTTAAGACTCTACTTTCAAAACTTTGAATTTCAACTATTGATTTTAACCCCTTTTCAAAGCCATTTTCAGTATTTATTTCAAATTTTCAAAACTCTGATATGGGGTCCACTCAGTTGGCTCCATATCCAGAGGAGTTCTGACCCAGTTGGAACTTTATTCCATTTCAAAAACTTTTAATTCCAAGTCTACTTTTGAATCTCTTTTGAAAAACCTCTCATTTTCAAGTTTTAAAATCGTTTTTGAAAATTCAAGTGGGGCCCACTCGGGGTGGCGCCATATTCGAGTAAGTCAGGGCCAGACTAGGGTTAGTCATTGTCCTAGTTAGGTTAGGGGTTTAGAGGAGTCAAAATTAATTTTAAAATTCCATTTTATTTAAGTTTTAAACCATTGGTTTTTAAAGGTTTTAAATTCAAGTTTTAAAAACCAAATGTGGGTCCATACTAGGTGGTGTCACATTTGGACTTTTTAGGGTTTAATTAGGTATTAATTAGAGTTTAATTAGAGTTCATTTAGGGTTAGGAAACCACAAAAAATTGTTGCCCTTAGTGGATTTATTAGAAAGAGTCCTGAAAAAATGAAAAACCTCTTAATTAACCCTAATTAAGTGACTTTTTGAAAAACTATAAAAAGGGACCTAGGGGGGTCAAAGGGGAGCTCTTTTTCTCTAAAATTTTCGTGGACTCTCTCTCCTCTCCAGCACCTCCACCTTCCTCCATTGCAGCTGCAGCCCCAAGGTGAGTTTATTTAATATTATTTTATTATTATTTTATTAGTTTTTATGATTTTTCAATAGATTTCACCATGCAAACTCTTGTGTTCATGGATTTAACCATGGATTTCATCCAAGAACCCCAAAATCGACCCAAGAAGATGATCTAACTCAGTTTGAGGGTGATTTCAAGGATTCTAATCCATTAGAATCGATGAGAGGTACGTTTTTCATGTTCTTAACCGACGAAACGTGAGATTTACCCGTTAAATGGGTTAAATCCATGATTTCAAAGGTGAAAGCAAATTCCAGCCATGGATTCCCTGTATTTTATTTTTTTATTTGCTTATTCATGTTTATTACACGTTTTCCAGCATAGAAATCAATTTTATTTTACTGTTTTAGTGTTTATTTTATTGTTTTTTATTAGTTAATGCATATTTTCTCAAGTTTCTTAGATTTCTGTGTGTTTTTAGTTTAGAATAGAAAAGAGCATGCTGTTTCGGATTGAAATATGTGCTGTTAATTTCTGATTTTTGTATATGTGATGAATGCATATGTGATTGATCTACTGTAAAAAAATCCAAGATTTTGGAATTCGGGAACCCTGTCAGAAAAATCAGACATCAAGTCGGGTTTTTAAAACTTTAAAATCATTGTTAAAATCAGGAAGGTAACTTGTTGTGATGATATTTTTCTCATCCTATATCTGATTTTAGATCTGTAAAGTGCCATGGATTCACATTGATTAAATCTGTCTACTGTGAAATTTTCAGAATTTTTTATTACTGTTTAGTATTTTTCCTCTGTCAGAGACTCTGATTTTCAATTTAAAACTCGTTAGGGTTTACCAAAACCCTAATCAGACTTGTGTTGTTTATAAATCCCAAACCACAGATCCAATTCATGATCTGTAAAAAGTGAGTATTATTATTTTTCTGTCAAATGTTCACTATTAAAATATCAGATATTTTTAATGAGTACCGCTATTTATCCCGGAATTTTCAATTAAAAGTATCAGTTAGGACCAAAGTTAAAATCAATATATTCAAGTCCGGATTGTCGGATGGGGATCTCCCTGGTTTTAAAGGATTTTTCATATCTGTAAAAAGGAAAAGTTCTGTTTTCCTGTCTATTTGATCTCTATAATATTTCATAGATTTTCATGGAGGTTTGACCCCTGATTCGGGTCTTGGACTGAGACTGGTTGGTGAACTAGGTCAAAAATAGCATATTTTTAGGGTTTGATGCTATTTTCGGATTAATTCAATGCCAAAAAAATATTTTTATAATTCTAATTTGATATTAGGGTTATAACAAGTGCAGGTACCAATTTTTAGGATTTTTAGAATCCATTTGATGCTTGAATGGCTTGAATTGCAAAACAGGGCACCCGAAGAATTCCAAAACACTGTAAATATCACAAAAATTGTGATATTCTTGGATTTTCGTGTATAAGCATATATTTTTAGGGTTTAATCATATTCATAATCATATTAGGATACTTTAGGTTAAATTTGATGTTCATTTGATTTCATTTAGTGCATAAAATCTAAGTTTTACCAAAATATTTTCTAAAAACCCTGATTTCAAGGCCATAGTCTTGCTATCGGGGGCAATTTAGTCATTTGACCTCAATTTCGAAATCCCTAACCCTAATTTTCATATTTTTAATCATATCATATCTTATTTAGTTTGATTTATCATTATTTGTATTTCAAAACTTGCATTTTACCAAATATCTTTCTGAAAACCCTAATTTCAAGGCCATAGTCTTGCTATCAGGGGTATTTTGGTCATTTTGACCCCAATTTCGAAATTTCAAATTCCATTTTCATATTTATTCCATTTTTTTCATATTTTATCAATTTTGATTTAAGGGAATCATGGAAAAGGCTTATATCTAGCAAAATCCAGTAATTTCTAGATATTACTGGATAAACCTAGAAAAGCCAACATATTTTCATTAACCAGTTTTTCTAGTTTTGCAGGAACATTGAAGACTTTATTTTCAGTCATTTAAATTCAATAGTGATGTAAATTAAATTAAATTTGGAATAAGAATTTAAATTTCAGCTTAGACTAGGATTGCATTGCATATAGTTTAATTCTGCAAATATTAAATGTCTGATGAATGTATCATTCATGCATATTTTCATAAATTCACTATGGTCTACACGAATGGCACATACACTAGCTTTTATGAAGTTTATAAACTTGGTGGAATTCGTATTTGTGGCCATAGTCAGAATATGAATGATACCCAGATTTATGATCTTCACATTAGCCACATTCAGCCTACACTATTAGGCTAACTTCAAAAATGCACTGCATTTCTCAAAAATACAAAAAGATTTTCTCAATTCCTCAAATCCATATTCATTCATTTCATGCATTTGCCAATTCCAATTCAAATTTCAATTCAAAGAAGTTTATTTTTCTCAAAATCTTCTAAGTCTTATGGCAAAATCGATTTTCTCAAAAGCATTGAATTTTCAAAGAATATTTCAAGTGTTTCTCAAGTTCAGAAACTCAATTTTCCAAGTTATACATTCAATTTCAAAGTTTAAATTCAAGGAAATCAAATTTTTTTTCAAAGTCATTTCACATTTCTCAAAATCGATTTTCACAAAACCTCTGGATTCTTCAGAAATCGATTTTCATTTTTCTCAGAAAGGTCCTTTCTCCATGATTCACGATTTTCCAAGAGATACATTTCCCAAGAATTTCCAATTATTTCTCAACTTTGAAGCAAACATTTTCATAAATTCATAAGCACATGCCTGATTCTTTGTGCAGTTAGGAATTAGAATATGATTTAGACAAGTTGAACAGAGCAAAGCAGTAGATTGATCCTTGGTTCAATTACCCCTGGTAAAGGCGCCAGGAACGGTTGAACCTCGTACCGACAGGCAAGTCCCATTCTTTGGAATTATCCCGCATTTTAAAACGAAGGCGAGTCATTTTCAAAAACTTTTTCAAAGGTCAGTTTGACTCGCAAAAAGTTAAAAATTTTGCGATGATAACAGGTTTGGCGATCGAGATGGGACATGTCTTCGCCTGATCAATCTAATGCTCTACTTAGTTCAAATTGTCAAAATCGATTTCCATGGAATGTCAGCTTTGCTTTATGATATCATGTGAACCTAGGAGCCTAGACTTGAACCCAGCTGACATGGAATGCATATAGACTAGGTATGGTTTGGTAGGACCATATTGAGGAGAATTATTCATGCTCACATAGACTTAGGTCTAATACAACACTCCTCAATTTAGGAATTGTATGAAAACAATGTTTGCTTCTTCAAATATTTCAAAATTCTATTTGGGACAGAGCCTCACAACTGGGCCACCTATTTGGGTGAAAACCCCCTGCCACATACAAAGGGCCATAGTCCAACGTATATCGGCAGGTGCTCAAGGATGTTGGAAAACTTGAACCTAGAACCGGAGAAATTGATTTTATGCCACGTACATCGAGCCTTGGCTTGAGTATATAGGCATAACTGGATTGGATACAGTTGATCTGAACCTTAGAGTTAGGATTAAGGTCCTACAGCTATTTCAAAATTTGTGCATCTAGAGTCAGCTTTTAGGGAATGTTGTATGTGCATACTTGTTTATGCAGGATGTGATTGAATAGGTTATAGTCATTTCCTTTGTATTTTCCATATTTTCCAAATTTTCTAAAAATATTGGACGATTTTTCCAAAAATCCCCAATCTATGTCCATGTACTGTCCACATTTTAAATCCTGAACGATTTTCAAATACTTTATTTTCTGAAGTACTTTTTTATATTTCAATAAACCCTGGACGATTTTCCAAATTTCCCTCCATTTTCTTCAAAACTCCAGGGTATTTTCCATCCTTTCTTTCTTCTAGATCTCGAATTTCCTGCTTTATTTTTATCCTGCCTGCATTTTCCTCAAATTTCCTGTATTTTCCCAAGTCTTATTCCAATTTTCCATGTTTTCCAGTCTGATGGCATCCAGTCAGCTTGATTCAGTCTTCCCTGAGGGTCACATCTCCTACGAGGTGCGACAAAGTCTTCCCGAGCATCAAGTCCTCAACACCGGATCCTTCTTTCCCCTGTGGTACTATTCATGACTCAAAAACTTCTATCGTATGTTTCTGGACCATTTGGACGATTGTGGGTTAGAACTGGCGTCCGCAGTGGGAAAGCAGACAGTCAACGGCAACTTGATCCATGCACTAGCAGAACAGTGGAATCCGAGCACTTCTACCTTCTGGTTCCCGTGGGGGGTGACAATATTGATAGATGAATTTTCAAGGCTTATAGGATTGCCCGAGCCAGCCGGTCAGCCTGGAGATCCATTGGAGAAACAGTTTTTGATCAATGTCAAGGGTCTGGACCCCAGAGACGCTTTAGCTCGCATGACAGGACGCAAGTCTTGGCCATTGATTGAGGAGGATGGAAACGAATATGTGGACCTGCTCGAAATCTACAGACAGTATGGGGCATTTGCGGAAGTCAGCTCGTTGTCTCGAACAGCTCGAGAAAGAATTCAGCATGCGATGGTTCTGTGCACGGTGGGATTAGCTTTCTTTCCCGATGGACGGAATTATATGGATATCAGAATAGTTCAGCTTCTAAGGAGATGGGGAAGTCGACAGACCAGCCGTCTCTCGATAGCCATGGCCGCACTCGCCTTTCTATACCGAGGGTTGACTCGTTTCGCACTCGGAGAATCAATTCTAGTCGAAGGGTGCACCTACGCGTTGCAGTCTTGGTTCCTCCGGCATGTGCCAGCCCGAGCCAGTTCCTTCAGATACAATGGTGAAAAGCTTCTGCCAGTTGCGCGATACCGATTCTTGATCGACAACCTTCAGGAGGAAGAAGTCGTATGGGACTACTTTGATCGTCAGGAATCACCTCCCAGATATACTTATGCATATGGCAAGCGATTTAGGCTACTTGGCCCATTCTTCTGCGCATACTATCATCCAGAGCGGTGTCTCAGGCAGTTCTCTCAAAGGCAGAAGCACGTACAGATTCGTCCACTCTCAGGGGTTCTGCCAAAGTTCAACCTCGCATCAGATCAGTGGTCCGGAGCATACCATTCTGCCAGACATGGCTGGGATTCCTTTATCAATCTTACTATTTTTCCTGGCCCTCATGTATCTTCTGATTATCCGGAGTGGTGGAAAATTGTTTGTCCCCCTCCCCTCTGTCAAGCGTATTATTGATAAAATCATGTTTTTCCCCTCAATAAAATTCCTTTAATCTTCATTTCATCTTGGTTTGACAACCTCGCCTAGGTAACAAGGCATATTTCTAGTTGTTTATTTTGCAAAGAATAACAGTGCAATTGTCGTAATTCCAGCGACGACTCAGTCCCTAGTAATGGGATATTATTTCAATTGTCTACCAAAATTCTCAACAAATATTTTCCTTTAACCAAATTTCCTTCAAAAGCCTAATCATCAGTTCTACCTTGCAGAGAGCATCAGCAACATCTAAAAGAATACTCGTGATACTCGATGGTTTATACAAGATCTGGAAAGAAAACCTCATCAGTCGAAGGTGTGGCATACTCGATCGCTTCAGAAGAAGAAATGGACTCACCCCGATCAGTCAGAAGTCAGGGTCAGCAAGCAGAGGATGATGTTGATCCTCAGATATATGCTATGTTCAAAGAGATGATGACCAAAATGTTGACAGAACAAGCTGAAGCTAGTACAGAAAAGATCCAGGTCAAGCAGAGGGCAAAAGGCCGGTCAGCCAAGAAAGTCTTGAAACTATCCAAGAAACATATCCAACACGAGGATACATCTGATGAATCAGAATCAGTAGGTGGCACTGATAAAGAGTATGAAGTCTGGCAAGCACTTCAAAGATCCCCTCATAGGCAAGGGACAACCTATAAATGGAAAAATCAAGCAATGGACGATCCGGTCCAAATACAGCGGAAGGAAATGGCAAAGAAGATTAAAGATTTGCAATCCCGCGACAAGGGCAAGAAGGTCTTCACGAGCAAAGATTTCTACAAGAGCATCACTCCCGTCAGGAATAATCAAGATTCAAAAAAGACAAATTCTGTCAAGGCCCACCGTGAGGGGTGCAAGGATAACAAAGGCAATCATACAAGTCAGAAAGAGAAATCTTTAAAGTAGAGTGAAAAATTGAGTCAACACAAAGAAAAGATAAAGCGGGACGGCTGGGATTGCGATCGCCAGTTTACTCCTCTCGAGCAGTCTCTCGATGAAATCCCTGAATATATGTTGGCCAAGGAATTGGTAAAGCTTCCAAGAGTCTCAAATCCTCCCACAGTCATGGGAAGATTCACAGATCAGTTCTGCAAATTCCATCGGGCAGTGGGGCATGACACCGACCACTGTTTCGTCTTCAAAAACATTGTCCAAGATCATATCGACAAGAATCTCTTCATTGAAAATGAGAAAGAGTACTGGTCAACTGTCTTATCCAAGTCTCAGCAAAAATCAAGTACTCGACAAGAGATGCAGCGTGATGATCCAAACCAGGACCACAAGATGGCCCCGTTAGATCAAATACTCGAGAGTTTCTTGGAATACATGCACACAAAAGATACAGTCGGGTCTCTGAAGGTTCACTCCACATTTTCTACCAACTCCACCAGAAATAGCAAGGGACAAAACAAAAGAGGAGGTAGAAAAAATCATACTGAAGGCTCAGAAAATCCAAACTCAGAGAGAAATGACCTCGCGAGTCGGAAGGATAAAATGGACAAGCGAGATGACAAGTTTTCCTCAAGTGTCCAATTCAAATTAAAATTCCAAGGAAAACCAAAGCATGATGGTTGGGGATACGATCGCAATTTTACTCCTTTAGAACAGCCACTGGAGCAAGTTCTGGGATACATGATAGCCAAAGGGAAGGTTAGACTCCCCAAGATAGCAAATCCTCCTGTGACCATGGGAAGGTTTAAAGATCAGTTCTGCAAATTTCATCGGGCAATGGGTCACGATACCGAGCATTGTTTTGTCCTTAAAAATATTGTTCAAGACGGCATTGACAAGAATCTCCTCGTTGGAGATGAAAAGGAGGACCATTCATCTTGATCATGTTTCTCCCCAATCATTCAAAAAATTGATAACACTAGCGCTTTCCCAATTTCTCATCTTGCTTTTATTATTTCAAAGGGATGATGTAATCCCGTCTGTCTTTCCCTTATTTGTTACCTTTCCTTCAATACATCAATAAAGTTGTCAATTTTTCTCGCAAGCTCGGTGCCATTTTTTTTTATTCTCCTTGGCAAAATGTTCTTTTATGAGGAATAACCTCTTCCGAATCAATCAAAAGCCAGTTGCCGTGTCACCTTCGGAGAGCACTCTTCGAATAGCAATCATTTATTCTTTTGTTCAAATTCTTCTTTCCCAGTTACATTGGGGCATTTTTAAATTTTCATTTTATCTTCAAAACTTTCTGTATGCAGGCAGGATCAAACAAATCTCTCATTTTGCACGCATGTGCACCCATTTACATTCATTTGCATTTGCATGCATTCATTCACATTCATCTGCATCAATTTGCATTGAACTCCCCATTCAGGATAAGGGATAAATCCTGAGGCCCCGACAATTGTCCAAGTTGTCGTAAGGGGGAAGACTGAAAATTTTCCATCAAAATCAATTAGTAATTCTTCAGAATCCAGTGTTGTGCTGGTAATTTTTCAAAAATCCAGTGTCCGTGCTGGTAAATTTCCAAAACCCAGTGCTCGTACTGGTAACCATTTAAAATCCAGCGCTCGTACTGGTAACCTTTTAAAATCCAGTGCTCGTACTGGTAATCTTCCAAAATCCAGCGCTCGTACTGGTAATCTTCCAAAATCCAGCGCTCGTACTGGTAATCTTCCAAACCCCAGTATTCGTACTGGTAATTTTTCAAAATCCAATGCCTATATTGGTACATTTTCAAAATCCGGTGTTTACACTGGTTAATTTTAAAATTCAGTAGCCCCATTGATTTAGTTTTCCTCCGAGATTCGAGTTCCGACTCGAATTTCCTTTCCCTCTAACCGGTTTAAGTTTCCCTGCGGGATTCGAGTTCCGACTCGAATCCTCTTTCCTTTTGGTTAACCTAGTTTTCCTTCAGGAATTCGAGTTCCCACTCGAATTTCTTTTCCTTCCAACCGGTTTAGTTTTCCTTTGGGATTCGAGTTCCGACTCGAATTTCCTTTCCTTTTAATCGATCGAGTTTTCCTCAGGAATTCGAGTTTCGACTCGAATTTCTTTTCCTTCTAACCAGTTTAGTTTTCCGTTGAGATTCGAGTTCCGACTCGAATTTCCTTCCCTTCTAATTGATCTAGTTTTTCTCAGGAATTCGAGTTCCGACTCGAATTTCTTTTCCTTCTGACCGGTTTAGTTTCCCTTTGGGATTCGAGTTCCGACTCGAATCTTCTTTCCTTCTAATCGATCTAGTTTTCCTTCGGAATTCAAGTTCCGACTCGAATTTTTTTTTTTCCTTCGAACCGGTCTAGTTTTCCTTCAGGATCCGAGTTCCGACTCGAATCCTCTTTCCTTCTAGTTAATCTAGTTTCCTTCGGGATTCGGGTTCCGACTCGAATTTCTTCTCCTTCCAAATTGATCTACCTTTCCTTCAGGATTCGAGTTCCGACTCGGATTTCTTTTCCTTCCATAATGGACTTGGTTTTCCTTCGAAGATTCGGGTTCCGACTCGAGTTTTCTTTTCCTTCAGAGTTGGTCTAGAAAATCCAAGTTCCGACTTGAATTTTCTTTCAAATCCAATTCTCTTAGCTTTCCTTTACAAGTTTGAACTTCTACTCAAACTACCCTGCAGATTGGTCTAGAAGATCCGAGTTTCGACTCGAATTTTCTTTCAAAATCCAATTCATCTAGTTTTCATTGAAGAGTTGAATTCTGATTCGAATCTTCCCTCAAAAACCCAGTTTAGCACCTGGTCCATTCAAAGCTCACAAGATGGAATCATTCCTTCTTAAGCTATGATCCTTAGGTTAAATCCCTATGAAATTAATAGTTTGTAGGTCGAACCCCTGTAGAACCAATGTGATCCTTAGGTTAAATCCCAATGGAATTGATAGTTCGTAGGTCGAACCCCTGCAGAGTCAATGTGATTTGTAGGTTGAACGCTTGTCAAACCAATACGGCTCATAGGTTGAACCCCTTTCGAACCAATCTCGTTCTCAAAATTTCGATCTGTAGGTTGAAGTCTTACTAATCCCCGGTTCTTAGGTTGAACTCCTTCGGAACTAATCCCATTTGCCAAAAATTTCGATCTGTAGGTTGAAGTCCTCCTGATCCGATATTCTTTACAGTCCTTAGGTCGAACTCCTTTTGGATTGGTATTTTTTAGATATATGATTTGTAGGTTGAAGTCCTCCTGATCCACGTTCTTAGGCTGAATCCCTATTGAACCCATGTCGTTCCCAGTGAACCAATGCCGTTCTCAATTGAACCAATGCCGTTCTTAGGCTGAATCCCTATTGAACCAATGTCGTTCTCAATCGAACCAATGTCATTCTCAATTGAACCAATGTCGTTCTTAGGCTGAATCCCTATTGAACCCATGTCGTTCCCAGTGAACCAATGCCGTTCTCAATGGAACCAATGCCATTCTCAATCGAACCAATGTCGTTCTTAGGCTGAATCCCTATTGAACCCATGTCATTCCCAGTGAACCAATGTCGTTCTTAGGCCGAATCCATATTGAACCCATGTCGTTCCCAGTGAACCAAAGTCGTTCTCAATTGAACCAATGTCGTTCTCAATCGAACCAATGTCGTTCTCAACAGAACCAATGTCGTTCTTAGGCTGAATCCCTATAGAACCCATGTCATTCTCAGTAAACCAATTCACAATTTCGACCTTTTTAGCCAATCAATTTCCAATTTCCAATTTTTAAATTCCCAATTTTCAGATTTCCAACTTTCAATTTCAAATACCAAATTTTAGAACCCAAATTTCAAAATTCCAATTTCCAAAATTCGACCCTTTTGAGTCACCCAATACCCAATTTCAATCATTTTCTCTTGCGAGAGACCCTTTTTATAGGGAGAGTTCGAGGGAGCTCGCTCTTTTCGCATGCTATCCAATTCGTTCACTTAGCCCCTTTTCAGGGAGAGTTTGAAGGGACTCGTGTCTTTGTGAACCGTTTGCAAAACAAAATTTCAAATTTCACACAAGGAACCCTTTTTATAGGGAGAGACTCGACGGAGACTTGCCTTCCTTGTGGCCCCATAATTTCAGACTAGGCCATTTCATCATGAAGGACCCTCTTTTCAGGGAGAGTGTGATGAACTCGTTCCTTCATGACCAATTTACCAATCTCATCAATTCCGGCCCCCTTTCCATAAGAGAAGCCTAATGTTAGGAAGTTTTGACGAAAGCTTAATTTCTCTTCGAAAGTTCGTTTTGCAAACACCTCCTCTTCAGGAGAAGAGAGGAGTAATTCCTAATTCCAAATTCTAAATCGTCTCCTTTGGGGAAAGGAGAAGAGAATTTTTGTCATGGATGTGTTGCGTTGTGCTTCAAATGCTCGCTTTCACAAAGGATTTCAAGAAAATTTTGCCAATTTGTCATTAAATATTTGTTGATTTCAAAAATCTTTATTGCACAAAATTAATACTTCAGGTAGAAAAGAAGGAATACTTTCAAAACAATGTGCATCATTTTCAATTATTTTGAATCAACAACAATTTTCAACATTCTGACAATATTTTCTAGTTATCCTGGCATGAAGCGAGAGCTTGAGGTTCATCTTTGGCGCATCCTGACACCATCCCTTTTTAGGACTTGATTACGGGAGTTTTCAAGATTCCTTCCCTTCTTTGGTATAATCTGAGCACACGGGCTCTCAGATTCGCACACTTCCCTGTGTCCCCACTGTCCCACCATAGACAGTCCAATTTCGGCTTGAGGTTAAGCCATCAGTTTCAGCAAAAGGCAATTTCAAGAGTTAATTAGTCTCAGCAATGAGGTGCCCAAAATCAATCCCTTTTCAAGCTTTAGGGACCCCAATTTCCTTCCTTTTGCAAAACCCCTATCGGATTCATTGTGCGGAAATCTGAAGGTTTCATCACGGTCTCTTCTTTCGAGGATTCCGTTCATTTTCATTGCCCAATCAGGTTAAGGGTATAAACCTGGGCCTCCTTTAATGAGGTATTCCATTTTCTGCCCAATCAGGTTAAGGGTATAAACCTGGGCCTCCTTTGATGAGGTATTCCATTTTCTGCCCAATCAGGTTAAGGGTATAAACCTGGGCCTCCTTTGATGAGGTATTCCATTTTCTGCCCAATCAGGTTAAGGGTATAAACCTGGGCCTCCTTTGATGAGGTATTCCATTTTTCCACCCAATCAGGTCAAGGGTACAAACCTGAGCCTTCTTTGATGAGGTATTCCATTTTCAACCCGGTCAGGTTAAGGGTTAAGCCTGAGCTTCGTTCCATACGAGGTATTTCCCGTCCCATCCAGGTTAAGGGCAAAACCTGAATCTCACTTCTTTTGAAATAAAATTCTCCATTTTATAACTACCATCATCATTTGAATTAATTCTTTCATACCCAGTCAGATTTATCTAACTGGGGCATTTATATGGTTCAAATTTGGTATTTTTTCTTTGCCACTAAGCTCAGCTTTCAACCGGCTTAGCAGCAAAGAGGGGCATCTGTAAACACCCCAAATTTTCACTATCATCCAGTACTTACATTTCATGTGTCATTGCATATCATTGCATGCATTCGGCATACCATTTCATTGCATTGTATAGCATTGCATGTCATCCCATCTCATTTTCGAGATCCAGCACTCTTGTTTTTAAAATATTCAATCCAGATTCGGGTTTTTAAAACCTTTCTTTCAAAAACAATTTTAAAACCTGGGTTTTTATTCAACATTCTGTCATTTTCCAACCCCCGGGACCTTATATTTTGAAATACTTTCTTAGAAAAACGATCTGAATTCATTTCAAACTCAATTTCAATTCTCAGATGAGGACCATTTAGGTGGTGTCGCTTCTGGATTCCTTCATTTATCAAAAATCTCAAAAATCTTAGAGTCCTAGTTGGATCAGGACTCTTTTTCCAGAGTCTTAGTCGGATCAAAACTCTACTTTTCACTACCTTTTTACCTATCTTTGAAGAAAACCTTTCAAAATCTTCTGTTTTGGCCAAAATTTCAGAGTCCTAGTTGGATCAGGACTCTTCTTCAAGAGTCCAGTCGGATCAGGACTCTTCTTCAGAGTTTCAATTAGATTGGGACTCTAATATTTTACAGCTATTTTTATCCATTTTCAATCAAATCTTTCAAAATCTTTCAAAATGAGTCAGAAACTTAGAGTTTTAGTCAAAATAGGACTCTGTTCAGAGGGTCCTAGTTGGATCAGGACTCTGATCCTGATTTCAATTTTGAGAGAATTTTCAGAAATCTTTCAATCTACCAAAACTATTACACTTTTATCAAAGAATTTTAAAATTCTGAGGTTTTATCTCAAAGTCCTGATCAAATCAGGACTCTACCCCAGAGTCCTGATCGAAGTAGGACTCTATTCAAAATTGGTTTTCATATTTCATTTTCACTGGTTTTCAAAAGCTTTGCTTAAATTTCATCCTATACTTACCAGAAAACCAAAACTTCTTAGAATTCTGATCGAATCAGGACTCTTCCTCAGAGTCCTAATCAAATCAGAACTCTGAACCAAAACTTCGATTTTATCCTGTTTTTAACTGTGTTTCAAGATTCTCTCATTTGTTTTCTCAGAAAATCCAAAAATCTGAGAGTCCTAGTTCAATCGGGACCCCTGTTAAAGGTGGCAGGAACGGTCGAACCTCGTACCGACAGGTCGAGCCCCATCCCATGGATTTTCCCGCAATTTTCAAAAACGGAGGCGAGTATTTCAAAACAATTTCCAAAATCCGGTCAAAGTTTGAGGCGCGAAAGCGTTTCCTCTTTCTCTCTTCCGCAAGGAAGGGAAGACGGGGGAAAAATTTTTGCGACGATAACAGGTTTGGCGACCGTGATGGGACCTGTCCTTGTCTGACCTAAATTATGCTTGACTTAGTTCAATTATCAAAATTATGTTCATAAAATGTCAGCTCTTTTACTTTCAATATCATGTGAACCTAGGAGCCTAGATTCTGACCTAGCTGACATTGATTACATATAGTTTAGGCATGGTTTGGTAGGACCATATTGAGGAGAAGCTTTCATGCTCACATAGACTTAGGTCTAAATACAACTCTCCTCAATTTAGGATCTGAATGCAAACAATGTATGCTTCTTCAAAGTTTTCAAAATCTATCTCTCTAGGACTTAGAGCCCTCTATTTCTTGCATGTGATCATTTTTTCAAAACCTCAATTACCTATCATTACCCGGTCTTCACGTTGCTGGGCTCTCTTCCAGAACCATAGTTCGGGACAGATCCTCACAACTCGGCCAACTATTTGGGTTAACACCCCCCTACCACGTACCGCGGGCCACAGTCCGAAGTATATCGGTAGGCACTCAAGGATGTTGGAAAACCTTACCTTAGAACCGGAGTTGAAACTCTATGCCACGTACCTTGGATTTCGATTCGGGTATATCGGCATAACTGGATTGGACAAAGATGATCTGAACTTAGAGTTAGGATTAGGGTCCTACAGCTGTTTTCAAATTGATGCATCTAGAGTCAGCCTTTTAGGGAGTGTTAAATGTGCATAAATGTTTGTGCAGGATGTGATTGTATGTATGATTTTCTCAATTCTTTATATTTCCCAATGTTTTTCAACTCATTAGGTCTTTTTCCAAATATCCTTATTTTCCACGAGATCTTTTCTCAAACCCTGGATGGTTTTTCCCAAATATCCCTTTTCTTCCAAAACTCCATGTGATTTTTCATTCTCCCTTTCTACTGGATCTCGAATTTCCAGCTGCATTTTTATCCTGCCTGCAATTTTTCAAAATCATATGTTTTCTCTCATTGGATTTTCGATCCTGTTGTTTACTTGCAAAATTCTTCACCGCATTTTCCTCGTGCATACCTTGATTATTGTGGTGGAAATTGTTTACCCACTTGCCTTCTTCTTACTTTAAATCTGTTTCCGGATTGTTTTTCCAAGAGGTATCTCTTTCCTTCAAAATGGTATTTTCCTCGTGGTTGACGACCTCGCCTAGGTAACAAGGCACATTTTCCGTTGTTCATTTCTCTTACAAAGAATGACAACATAATTGTCGTGACTCCAACGACGACTCCATCCCTAGTAATGGGATATTCTTCCAATTGTCCACCATATAATTTTCTTCCCAATCCAAAAATTTCCTCAAAGTCTAATCAAGACCTTATCCTGCAGAGAGCCTTCGCAACATTTGATGGTTCAGACAAGGTCAGGGAAGAAGACCGCACCAATTCAGTGTATCAGTTACTCATCAACATCAGAAGGAGAGATGAATTCGCCAAGGTCAGACAAAGACCAAGAGCAGCCAGAAGATGATGGTATCGACCCTCAGATGTACGCAATGTTTCAGAAGATGATGAAGAGGATGATGAGTGAGCAGGCTGGCACCAGCTCAGACAAAAATCCATTCAGTCAGAGAATTAGAGATCGTGTGGCCAAGAGGTCAACCAAGTCCTCTGAGGAGAATGTTCAAGATACTTCAGACGAAGATGATACCGATGAAGAATATGAGGTGCCTCCGGCATTTCAGAAATGTTGCCAAAGGAGGAGTCACAAATCAAAAAGTCAGGTCGCAGAAGAGCCCCTACAAGCACAATTCAGGGAAATGGCCAGAGTGGTCAAGGATCTGCAAGCCCGCGACAAGGGCAAGAAAGTCTTCACCAGCGAGGACTTCTATGATGGCTTAGAAGGAGACGAAGATCTGGAGAATCTTCCCCGAAAATTCATCAAGTTCGATGGTTCTGGCGACCCAAAAGCCCATCTCGCCATGTTCTTCGCTGAATGCTCTAGGTTCAAAAGAGACAATAGAGCACTGTTCTTATGCTTTCCTCGCAGCCTAGAAGGAGTCGCGTCCAAATGGTACGCGGAACATGTCAATCCTATAGAACTGAAAGAGTTCGACAAAGTCGTGAATTTGTTCGTTGAACGATTCTTGTTCAATACTGAAGCGCTCCCAACATTGAGCCATCTCTGCAATCTAAGGCAGAATGAAAATGAAAAGGCAAGGGACTTCATTCGCAGATCGAGGGATCCTATATCAGAAAGACATGCTTTATCATTGATCCTCAATAATTTTTTGCAACCTCTGAGAGGATTAATTTCTACCTCACCATCCAAATCTTTCGTTGAACTCATTGAACGAGCAGAATGGCTTGAGTTGAGTGTGGAGAATGGAGTCTATGAAGGCTTCACATTTTCCAAGAATAACTCTCAAGGTGAACAAAAGAAGAAGGCTCACTTCACTTTTGCGGCCAAATCTTTCAATAATAGCAAAGGCAACAAGAATGATCATAGTTTGGAGAGAATCAAAAAGCAAAAGGGGAAGGACATCAACAGTGATAAACCTCTCCAATCCAGCCCTCAACATCAAAAGAAAGATCAGGAAAAATCAAAGCGCAAGGACTGGAGAACTGATCGAGAATTCACCCCTCTGGATCAGACACTCGAGAGTATCCTCGAGTATATGCTTGAGAAAGACCTTGTCCGGTTGCCTAAAGTTGCTGATCCTCCAGCAATTATGGGCAGATTCAAAGAACAATTTTGCAAGTTTCATCGAGCAGTAGGGCATGATACAGAAAACTGCTTCGTCCTTAAGAACATTGTTCAAGACTGCATTGACAAGAAGCTCCTCGTTGAAGATGAAAAGGAAGACTAGTCATCCTGACAAAGATTTTTTCTACAATCATTCAAGAAGATGACAATGCCAACAATTTCCCATTTCCCATCTTGCTTTTTCAAAAGAATAATGTAATCCCATTCTCTTTCCTTGATTTTAAAGCATCAATAAAGTCATCAAATTTTTTTCAATAGCTTGGTGTCGTCTTATTTACTTCCTCTTCCTTTTCATAATGTCTCTCTTGTGAGGAATGATCTTGAGGACATCTATCAGTCAAGAAGCTTGTCGCCTTATTCATCAATTATCCTTCTTTTATTCAAAATTTTCTCCCTAGTTACACTGGGGCATTTTTTTTGGAAAATTTATCTTTACCTCAAAACATCCTGTATGCAGGCAGGATAAACCATTCTCTCATTTTGCATATATATGCACTCATTTGCATTCATTTGCACTTCATTTGCATTTCATGTGCATGTGCATTGCATTTGCATTGACTATGCACCCAATTCCATTTCCCCTTCCGGTTAAGGGATAAACCTGAATCATTTTCCATAATTCTTCAATTTCAACCCTCGGGTCATCCAATTCTTCAATTTCGACCTCCGGGTCGCCCAATTCCTAATTTTAAAATCACCAAAATTCTCAATTTTGATCGCCAGGTCATCCAATTTTCATTCCCCGTTCAGGATAAGGGGATAATCCTGAAACCATTCATAGAAGCAATCCAACTCTCTATAATGGTCCTTGTTCTTCATTGAACTGATAGTGTTCCTATGTGAACTGATAGTCATTCTTCATCGAACTGATAGTGTTCCAAACGAACTGATAGTCGTTCTTCACTGAACTGATAGTGTTCCAAGCGAACTGATAGTCGTTCCAAACGAACTGATAGTCGTTCTTCATTGAACTGATATTGTTCCAAGTGAACTGATAGTCGTTCTTCATTGAACTGATAGTGTTCCAAGTGAACTGATAGTCGTTCTTCATTGAACTGATAATGTTCCCAGTGAACTGATAGTTGTTCTTCATCGAACTGATAGTGTTCCAACCAAACTGATAGTGTTCTAAGTGAATTGATAGTCGTTCTTCATTGAACTGATAGTGTTCAAGTGAACTGATAGTCGTTCTTCATTGAACTGATATTGTTCCAAGTGAACTGATAGTCGTTCTTCATCGAACTGATATTGTTCCCAGTAAACTGATAGTCGTTCTTCATTGAACTGATAGTATTCCAAGCGAACTGATAGTCGTTCTTCATCGAACTGATAGTGTTCCAAGTGAACTGATAGTCGTTCTTCATCGAACTGATAGTGTTCCAAGTGAACTAATAGTCGTTCTTCATCGAACTGATAGTGTTCCAAGTAAACTGATAGTCGTTCTTCATCGAACTGATAGTGTTCCAAGTGAACTGATAGTCGTTCTTCACTGAACTGATAGTCTTTCCAAGCGAACTGATAGTCGTTCCAAACGAACTGATAGTCGTTCTTCACTGAACTGATAGTCGTTCCAACCAAACTGATAGTGTTCCAAGTGAACTGATAGCCGTTCTTCATTGAACTGATAGTGTTCAAGTGAACTGATAGTCGTTCTTCATTGAACTGATAGTGTTCCAAGTGAACTGATATTGTTCCAAGTGAACTGATAGTCATTCTTCATTGAACTGATATTGTTCTCAGTGAACTGATAGTCGTTCTTCATTGAACTGATAGTATTCCAAGCGAACTGATAGTCGTTCTTCATCGAACTGATAGTGTTCCAAGTGAACTGATAGTCGTTCTTCATCGAACTGATAGTGTTCCAAGTGAACTGATAGTCGTTCTTTATCGAACTGATAGTGTTCCAAGTAAACTGATAGTATTCCAAGCAAACTGATAGTCGTTCTTCATCGAACTGATAGTGTTCCAAGTGAACTGATAGTCGTTCTTCATCGAACTGATAGTGTTCCAAGTGAACTGATAGTCGTTCTTTATCGAACTGATAGTGTTCCAAGCGAACTGATAGTCGTTCTTCATTGAACTGATATTGTTCCCAGTGAACTGATAGTCGTTCTTCAGTGAACTGATATAGTTTCCATCGAACCGATGATCGTTCTTAATTGAACTGATATTATTCCCAGCGATGAGCGTTCTTAATTGAACTGATATTGTTTCCAATGAACCGATGGTTGTTCTGACACTGTTCCCAGTGAACTGATAGTTGCCTCCTTTGGGGAAAGGAGAGGATGATTTTCGTCACGGATGTGTTAAGCAGGACTTCAAATACTCACTTTCACCAAGGATTTCAAGAAAATTTTGTCAATGTGTCAATCAATTACCTGTTGATTTCAAAATTTTATTGCATAAATCTTTACCTCAGTTTACCTTCAGCATTACTTCCAAAAGAGTGAAGCTTTTGCGAAAAGAGATTCAATCTTCAAATTCTTTCTATTTGGCCAACCAAAAGGATGAAGGATAAATCCTCGATATGGCCAACAAAGAAAATTCAATGTTTTGCAAAGCCATAGATGATTGATAGTGATCGCAGTCAATGGCACATTTTTAAAGGCTATTCTTGTAAAATGAGGCAGTGGAAATATCCTGAGTGCTAGAAAAGAGAGCATTTACCCAAACCCTGTCTCCTCAGAATCACCTAAGCTGCAATTAAATATCCGCAAAAGGGATCTCTCACCTGTCGTCAAGATGAAGGCGAATTAGGCGAGTAGACCCCTGGGGCCAAAGAAGATTCGAAACATCTCCAAGATGACGGAGTTTGTGACGGATCCTTCCAGGGAAAGTCCAAAGCACTGTCGAGATGAAGGCGGATGCGATGAACCTCTCGACAATCCCTAAAAGATATTTAATTTCAGCTATCATCCAAAGATCTCCAGACCCATCGTCCAAGAAGGATCGAAACATCTCAAGATGAAGGAGTTTGTGACGTACCCTTCCAAAAGAGAGCAAGAGAGGAAAAAGAAAGAGAGAAAAAAAAAGTCAAAATATCTCCAAAATGAAGGAGAGTGTAGCAAAAACCCAGAGAGCCAAAAGAGTGCAGAAAGATTATCAAGAGAGAAGCTCTCAGGATATCAAGCTGCCAGATTTATCAAGAATCCTCTTTAATCTTGTGAAATTCTATTATCAATACTCTTTCATCAATTGCTTTCATAATATCAAATTCTCTTTCTTGTTCATATCAAGGAAATTGATAACTTCCTTGAAGAAGGTCAATTGCGAGCAATTTGGGTTTCAAATCTCGATTCTACGAAGTGAACCTTGTTTGGAGGTAATGCTTTGGGTAGAAAAGAAAGAATATCTTTGTAGCCATGTGCAACATTTTCAAAAACTTGGAATCAACAACAAAATTCTCAATATTTTGACAATATTTTCTAGCTATCCTGACGTGAAGTGAGAGCTTGATATCCGTCTTTAATACATCCAGACACCAATTTTAAATCCCTCTTAAGGACTTGATTCCTTCCCTTCTTTGAGAGCATGAACTCTCAGATTTACACACTTCCCTGTGTCCCCACTGTCCCACCATAGACAGTCCCATTTCGGTTCGAGGTCGAACCACCAATCATTTCCCGCAAAAGGCAATTTCAAAAGCTGATTTTAGTCTCAGCAATGAGACGCCCAAAACCAATCCCTTTTCAAGCTTTAGGGACCCCATTTTCCTTCCTTTTGCGAAAAACCCTATCAGATTTATTGTGCAAGATCCGAAGGTTCCATCATGGTCTCTTCCTTCGAGGATTCCATCCATTTTCCGCCCGATCAGGATAAGGGTACAAACCTGAGCCTCAATCAAAGAGGTATTCCATTTTCCGCCCAATCAGGATAAGGGTACAAACCTGAGCCTCAATCAAAGAGATATTTCATTTTCCGCCCGATCAGGATAAGGGTACAAACCTGAGCCTCATTCAAAGAGGTATTCCATTTTCCGCCCAATCCGGATAAGGGTACAAACCTGAGCCTCATTCAAAGAGGTATTCCATTTTCCGCCCGATCAGGATAAGGGTATAAACCTGAGCCTCAATCAAAGAGGTATTTCATCTTCCGCCCAATCAGGTTAAGGGTACAAACCTGAGTCTCATTTCGATGAGATATTCCATTCCCCAATCAGGTTAAGGGTTAAAAGCCTGAGCTTCGTTCCATACGAGATATTTATGTCCCATCTAGGTTAAGGACATAAAACCTGAATTTCGCTCTCACAGAGTGAGTCTTTTCTCTCCATTCTTCGCTTCATATCTACCATCTTCCTCGGGCTAATTTCTTCACACACAGTCAGATCCTTCTAACTGAGGCATTTTTATGTATAGCCCAAATTTGGTGTGTTTTTCTTTGCCACTAAGCTCGGCCATGAGCCGGCTTAGTAGCAAAGAGGGGCATCTGTAAACACCCCAAATTTTCACTCACCTCCCCGACATTTCCACCAAGCATCATCATTCAACCTTTGAAATCGCCGGAGGGCAAAATGGTCATTTTCTAAGCCTGGACCTTGCAAAAGTCTAAATTTCATCTGCAACTCTCAAAATTTGTCTATTTTTAACTCAGATGTTCAAAATTTTACTCCTGACAGAAGACAGGAATCTTCAAGTCTTGGTTCAAGATTCTATTGCATAAGACATGGCATTGCATATCATTGCATGAGCACCTCATATCACTGCACTGCACAGCATGTCATTTCGAGGTCCAGAACTCTTGATTTCAAAATTTTCAATCCAGATTAGAATTTTAACTCTTTTCAAAAGTGATTTCAAAACCCTGGGTCTTCAAAATTATCAATTCTTCCCATTTTACCCCCAGGACTCTGAATTTCAAAATATTTTCTCAGGAAAACGATCTGGATAGTTTTCAATATGGATTTCAGCCACTTCACCTCAGATTTTGCCCTTTTTGACAATTTCAAATATCTTCCATTGCCCTACAGGGGCCAACTCTTTCCAAAAATTCCTGTTTTACCAATTAGTCCAGATTTTATGAAAATTCCAAAAAGAAATTGTTGTCTTGTCCTTATTTCAATAAAGAAGCAATGTGGGACCCACACTGAGGTGGTGTCACACAAGCTTTTCTTTTGAAAATTTGAATTTTGAAAAACCCAAAAATATAGGAGCCTTGTCCCCTGGATTGATGCCACTTGTCCTTTCTCTCTCCTCCCATTTACATGCCATGTGTCAGCATAGGGTTCACCTAGAGTTGGTGCCACATGTCACCTTCCCTCTTCTGCCACGTGTCAGTGTGGGGCTACCTTCAGAAGCCGCCACATGTCATCCCATGTGTCAGTATCCATCCTGCGCCATGTGTCATTTCAAAGACTACCAGGAGATGCCAAGTGTCATAGGTTGTCCTGTCTAGAAAAAGTGGAGTTTGTCTCCTCTGAGGTGGCGCCACTTGAAGTGTGTCTCCTGCAGGGGACACGTGTCAACCCCTCCTTCCTTCTAGAAAAGTAGCCTGACACATGTCCTCTCCCTACTTTTCTCAGAAAAGTAGGAGACATGTGTCACTCCTAAATTCCTACAGAAAAGGTAGGCTTGTCTCCTCTGAGGTGGCGCCATCTGGAGTGTGTCTCCTGCAGAGGACACGTGGCAAGCTCTCATTTCCTCAGAAAAAGCAAGTGCCATGTGTCATTTCCTGCTTTCTCTAGAAAAAGCTAGAATTTAAACATTCAAATCTCCTCATAGGTGGCGCAGATCCTGAACTCCTACCTTTTTCATCTTGTTTGAGATGGCGCCACATGGCTTGGCCCTCCTTCTCTCCCCTCTGCCACGTGTCATCTTCTGCTTCTTTCAGAAAAAGCAGGTGACACATGTCTCCTTCTAACTCTTTCAGAAAAAGCAGAGGACACATGTCTCCCTCCTATTTTTCTCAGAAAAGTAGATGACACATGTCATCTCCAGCTTCCTTTAGAAAAAGTAGAAGACACATGTCACTCCCTGCTTTTCTCAGAAAAAGCAAGTGACACATGTCACCCTCTGCTCTTCTCAGAAAAAGCAAGTCACACATGTCACTTTCTGCCTCCTTCAGAGAAAGCTAGAATTCAAATGTTCAAACTCCAGGCTGAGGTGGCGAAAATCCTGAACTTCACCTTTTCTATTTTGTGTGAGATGGTGCCATGTGTCCCTTTCCCTCCTTTTCCTCCCTCTTGCCACATGGCATTGTAGGAGCCACCCTGAGGTGGCGCCACATGTCCATCCTCCATTCCTCTAGGGCCGACCTCCATTTGAAATTCGAATTCTCTTCTGAGGTGGCGCCATTTGAGAAGGCCTCTCCAGACAGCTGACACTTGTCCGCCACATGTCCAGACCTCCCTACATCAGAAAAAGTAGAAAAATCCCCCCTATGAGGTGGCGCATTTTGCTTCCTCCATTCATGTTCTCCTGCCACATGGCATCGTAGGAGCCACTCTGAGGAAATGCCACATGTCAGCCTCTCCTTTCCTGCAAAAAAGTAGAATTTGAATTCCTCTGAGGTGGCACAGTCTGCTTCCTCCAATCCTGTCCTTCGGAAACATGTCAAGAGCCTCCAGCGGTGGCGCCACATGGCATGCTCCTATTGTTTCCAGCTTTACACCTTAAATCTCCTTTTGAGGTGGCGCCAATCCAGAGCCCCACTTGGCTTCCTCTCTTTTCTTTAATATATTTTTTTATAAAAATAGCCCCATGAGGTGGCGCCACCTGAGGGCTCCCTGCAAAAGCCAAATTCGAATTTCAAACCCCCAGATAGCACCCCCTGAGATGGCGCCACATGGAGGGCTCAGATTGAGCCTGTTTAAAATTCAAATTTTTCAGAAAAATCTATAAAAACAAGGCTCCATGCCCAGCCTAGGGGGACCATGTTTTGAGAACTCTTGTGAACTTGGAAATTCAACCTAGCCTTCCTGAAAATCCGATTTTTGCACTTTGGAATTCACGCCCCCTTTGGCTCAGTAAAGAAGGTAGTGGGTCAATTTTGGTGAACCATCCGAAGCCCGGAGCGAAGGACGAATGAAGCTCGTGATAGCCGCCCCTTTCGCAAGCTCCTACGCTGCCTAACGAAGCAAGGTGCACCTCTTTTCCTCTTGATTTGATTTCATAATTCGATTCGGGAGTCGTTTGAAGAAAGAGCTCATCCGAGAGATGGATTGAGCTATTCTCATAAAACGACATACATAAAAATATTCAATTATGCTTCCTTGATGATTTTTATCATTCATGCATTTATCTAGATTTAATTTGCATTTTATTTCGTTTATTTAGCACATTTCATGAATTAATTAGGATTAATTTAGGATTTATTTCAATTCTGCTCATTTTCAGTAGTTCTCTGTTTTTGTCAGTCAGTCCACACGTAATTTAATGCATTTATTTTTTATTAAAAATCCCCAAAAAATCCTTGAATTTGCCCTTAGGTGTCCCTAAAATTGTGCAAAAAATTCGGAGGCATTTGAATTTGTTTACTGCGGTAAACATTCAAAATGGCAAGTCGGGTTTTGTTATCGGGGATGCATTTTAAAATTTATTTTCCGACTTGTAAAATCGAGATCTCCCTCATGAGAAATCCAATTTTCGATCCGAAAGATGTTATGAACTTGTGAGAATGTCTAGTTTTTAACCTGATTTTCTTAGATTTTTCTGATTTTGTTTTATGTTTGAAAAAAATCCGAGAGTTCGGGACACGTGTCAGAGCCTGATTTGCACCTCTGAGACTTTGGATCGACTTAGGGCTATGGTTTCTCTTTGTGTGTTGCTCCAAATCCAAAACTGTAAAAAGTGAAAGTTATGTCCGAGGTGTCCTCTGTTTGAATATGAAAGCCTGTGATTTTTAGAACAACGTTGATACCTGATTCGGATTTTGTTTGTCAGTCCCTTGTTTTGCTATATTTGTCTGTTCTGTTAGTTTAGGCAGGAATAGTTATATTTTTATCCATGTTTCTGTTGATCAAATGCCAAAGTCATGAACATGAAAGTTGTTTAGGTAGGTGTCGTTCATAGCTCTGATTAATTTCATAAATTTCCATGGCTGTGTTATATTTTGTCGGCATTTTAAATCCAATTATGGTGATTTTTACCTATGTCAGAACTAAATCTCTGTTATTGAACTCACCATGGCTCAAATCCCGAGGCTGTAAAAACCAAAAATGTTCCATTTCGGGTCTTTTAGCAGTCTGCAAAATATCAAAAGTTTCCATGGTATAAATCTTGCATTATCATATTAGGCATTGCATTTGGTTCGGATCCATAGGCAAAATCCACCATTTTAGGACTTTCTTTAAATTTTAGCATTTAAATCATATCATTTCGGGAATTTTAGCATTCTAGGATGTTTATCAGAGTAAGTAGATGTTTCATACCGAATTTGGTGCAATTTGGAATCCATTTGAGGTTCGGATCATCCATAATACCAAAACAGGGTCCCGCAGGACCCAGATCCATGCGAAAAACAAGCGAAATTCGTTATTTTGGATAAATTGCAAAATGCCAAATTCTGATTTTACAGTCCTAATGTGTTTAGCAGCATGTCATCATGTCCCTTACTGCATCTCATCATCATTTGAGTCAATTTGAATTTTGAAATCTCAATTTTACCAAGTTTTCCTTAAAAAAACCCTGATTTTAAAGGTATAACTTTATAATTAGGGGTATTTTGGTCATTTTGACCACAATTCCGAATTTCAAACTGTTTTCTACTGAATTTTTTGCATTTTCATCATTTCAAAATATCAAGGAAGCATGAGAATAGGGTTTATATCCAATTAAATCCAATAATTTCATAATATTATTGGAAATCTTGGAAAAACCCACATATTCGAGCTAACCTTATTTCAAGTTTGGCAGGGACATTCAAAAGAATGAGCTGAAGTCTGCAAATTTCTTTTATTTCCTTTATTTAGTGATGTAATAATGTAAATTTTGGAATAAGAGAGTTAATTTCCTGCTTAGACTAGGATGCATATCATATAGTTTGAATTTATGCAATATCCTGCTTATATGATTCATGCATTCTATTTCAAAAGCAATATGGATGTTCACGAATGGCACGTGCACCAACTCTTAGGGACTTGATGAACTCGGTGGAATCCATATTTACGGCCCTAGTCGGAATATGGACGAGACCCAGATCCATCATCTTTCTACTAGTCACATTGAGCCTACACTCTTAGGCTATCTTGAAAATGCACATCATATTTCCAAAGTTTTCAAAATCATGTGCATCAAATCAACTAAATTCTGAACATATTCATGGCCACAGTCAGGATATGTGAAGGATTTATCTTGACTTAATGCACATTTTCCAACCAATTCCTCAGAAAATCTTCTCAAAGTGCATTCATTCACTCATGTCATTCGCATCATGAAATCATTGATTTTCTCAAGATTTTCTCAAGAAAACTTCATTCTCAAGAAATCGATTTCTCAAGAAATTCTAAGGATTTTTCAAAAATCGGTTTTCCAAAGACAAAGTTTTTCACAGTTTTCTTTGGAAAATGATATTTTCTTAAGAGATTCAAAAGAGTTTTCCAATCTTTCTCCAAGATCCAAAATCGATTTCCAAGTATTTCAAAAGGGTAAAATTCCCAGGATTTCAACTTCCCAGGTTTTGAATTTCCTTCTCCAATGAGCTTTCCTATGAATTTCCATCATTTTCCTAAAAAAAAAAAAAACTCTCAAAGTCCAAGTTTTCCTAAGAAGTGTTTCCCTTTTCAAAAGGTTCATCTTTTCTCAAGAATCACTTCCATTTTCTCAAGATTTTCAACTATTTCTGATTTTTCCAAATCTTTATAAGCTTTCTCATGTTTTCAAAAACCCCTTTTTTTATCTGAGTTTCCTGAGAAATTGACCTTTTTCCTGAGAGATTCTTTCCAACTCCAAATGTTTTTCTAAGCATACATCATGTTTCCCAAGCTGCATTTTCCAAAATCTCATAGCACATGCCTGAATTCTCTGTGCATTTAGGATAGAACATAACTTTGATAATTTAACTAAGTCAAGCATAGTTTTGGTCCTTGGTTCGATTACCCCTGTTAAAGGTGGCAGGAACGGTCGAACCTCGTACCGACAGGTCGAGCCCCATCCCATGGATTTTCCCGCAATTTTCAAAAACGGAGGCGAGTATTTCAAAACAATTTCCAAAATTCGGTCAAAGTTTGAGGCGCGAAAGCGTTTCCTCTTTCTCTCTTCCGCAAGGAAGGGAAGACGGGGGAAAAATTTTCGCGACGATAACAACCTTTCAGGTTGCAGTCTTGTTCGTGCCCCAGTCGTGCAGCCGCGCATCTGGATATGCCAATGTTATTCCCATTAGCATGGGATTAGGTTGGATTCTATCCCTTGACACTCGTGAGAGTCGGACTCACGAAGATCCCTCGCGGATGGCTTCGCTATGCGAGATTCTGCCGCGTTATGATAATGGTACGCGTTTTTGGATGAACTTACACCTGTGTGAGTTGTCCGGGTTTCGTACGTGCAAGCCGG
The DNA here is from genome assembly GCF_984573655.1 of Nuphar pumila. Taxonomy (NCBI): domain Eukaryota; kingdom Viridiplantae; phylum Streptophyta; class Magnoliopsida; order Nymphaeales; family Nymphaeaceae; genus Nuphar; species Nuphar pumila. The sequence continues at coordinate 68,934 of NW_028323186.1, read as the reverse complement.
CACGTTTTGACAAGTATGTCACTGGCCCAGATGTCGGGTGCTTCCCTGTTTGACTTCCGTTCGTATATCGACGAACGTGCACTGCACCAGAGGCGTGCTTTACACTCGATATGGCATACACTTGGAAAGGAACTGGAATTATTGTAGGGTTTGACACTTTTGACTGATGATGCATGAAATGCACATCATGTTAACAAGTTTTTCATGCATTTTGTACTGAGTTTAAGGTTTTAAACCCATGTTTAGATGTATTTTGATAGTAAGGGGTTATGGTTTGAATTTCAGAAAAATCGGAGTTAAAATGAGAGAGTTATGGCTATTTCAGTGTTTGGGCATGGATTTCGAGGTGGATCGGATCCATATCCGACCCAATTAGGTTATTTGGACTTTAGATCAACCCTTAGAAAGCCCAAAACCCAACCCACACGCCTATCCATATCCATTTCAAAAAGTTTTGCAGAAAACCCCCCAGAAAGAGGCGCATAGAAAATAATTTTTTTATAACAGTGTTTCTGAAAATTATCAAAAGTATAAATAGTTTTTTCCAGCAAACCCTAGGTGTCTTTGGCTTTGTTTGGACGCCCCTTACAGTGCTTCTAACTCCAGCAGCTCCTTCCCCTCCATTCTCCCAAGTGTTGGCCATTGAAGATCGGTTCATGCTTGGTTTCCAAGCATATTTCGACCTCTTTTGTGATTTCTCTCCATTTCTTTCTTTCTCCTTGCTGTATTTTCACCATTTTTTTTGTACTTTTGCAGGTGTAGCAGAGGTGGAGACCATTAACCTTGTGTGGGAGTGCGAAACACACCAACAAGGTGAACCGGCCCTACCTCCATCCGGCTTTCTACACCCTCCGATCGAGAATCGGCGCATCCTCCATCTTCGGTGGATCTCCAACGTGTAGCAGCTGCAAAGGTGCTGTTTTTTTTGGTGAAGTCCAGCATTCTCGAACTGTTTAGGACGTCCAACTCAAGCCACGGTCCGCTCTTCTTCATCCCCCCGGTCGTCGGATCTTCCAAGAGGTAGGTCTTCTTCTTCCTTCTCTTCTAGCTAAAACCGAATTGTGTGTTGGTTTTCTTTTATTATTTCTGTGTGTTTCTTTTATTTTTTTTTTATTGTTTCAACCATAGAATAGTATCCATGCATAGGCCAGCACGTTAGATCTAGGTTTGTTTCATTGTTTGCATGTTCGAGTATCGATCTCCATCATTTTTCAAGAAAAACGTGTAAATCGGCTAGAGGTTCTTCTAGCCGATTTGGGTTGTCTTCTCCCACGTGTGTGTTTGTGTTATTTCTACAGAAAAAGCCTTCAAAAAGATGAGTTTGAGTTATTTTGGGTGTTGGGTCTAGATCCAAAGGTGTTTTTCATTGAAAACCAATAAATCGGCTAGAATCTAATCTAGCCGATTTCTTTTATTTTATTTGTAATCTGTCATAGGCGTGTTCTTGGTTTTGTTCTACTGAAATTCCATTTATAAAAGTTCATTTTGATTCATCTTATTCGTGGGTTTTGCTTGTGTCTTGTTTTTGCTTTTATTTTTAAAAAGAAAAAAAAATCGGCTAGATTTATTCTAGCCGATCTTTGCATTTTCATTAAAAGTGTGTGTTTAGGTTGGTAAGTCGTGTGGTTTGCTGTGTATTTTGTATGTTAACAGCAACATAAACTTGTGTTAGTTCATTTCATTATTTTCGGATTGTTTTAGAGAATCGTTTTTAGCATTTTGTGTTTTTGGTGTTTTGGATCTATTGAAGAAAAAAAAAATTTACAAAAGTCGAATTTTCATTTCTTTATGTTTTTAAATAAATTCCAGCATAGGCTGTTCATGTTTGCATTTGTGTAATTAGGAGTTCTTTTTATTATATTTTAATTTAGTTTTATCAAAATAGTGGTTACTTAGTAAAGTCATTTTTTTTTGTTAGTTTATGTTTTTATTTTTTATTTTTGTTGGTCTTCTTCTTCCCCTAGGTGGGGCGGCAGCCATTAGAGCTCAATTCGAGCTCTAGGCTATTTTTGGTAATTAGTAATTGCAATTAGGTATGTTTAAATTAGGTTGTCTAGGTTCAATGTATTAGGGTTTATTGCCTTAGCCGTTTTTAGGATTGCATTTAGGTAGGTTTTGGGAATTAGGTTAGTATTTAATCCTAGGAAGTCGATTGTCTATTTAAGTCATTTTAGTCCCTAGGTAGCTTTAATTGTATTAGTTTAGAAAGTAGCCCCATTAGAAGTTGGCGATTTTTTAGAAAGGAGGTAATTAAAGTAATTGAAATTTGGAAAGCTTTTGGAAAGAGGAGTTTCTTCAAAAATCGTGTGAGGCATTTAAGGGAGATTTAAATTTTGAATGTGCATTAAAGAAGGAGTTAGTCTTTAACTTTGGAAAATGTTTTTGAAATTAAACAAAAATTCCAATTTAGGCTCCACGATTCTCAGAAAGGAATAAATGCCTTTACTCAAGTTGGGAAAGCAAAAAATCGTGGGGTTTTTCTAAGTTGGACTTTTCATTTTCCAAAGTGAGAATTTAAATACAATTAAAGAGTGTAACTCCCTCATTAAGTGAGGCGATTTTTGAGAATCCAAATCATTTCAAAAGTTTGAACATTGGTAATTATTACTTTACTTTCCCAACCTTCTCCATTAAAATCGTTAGCCTTGAAATTAATTTAGTATAATTACTAAGTTACTAATTTGGTCGATCCATTTGAGTGAGTCAAACCAAAATGAAACCCAGTTGGTCTAGGTCAAGTCAAAGACCAAGACCTAACCCTAGTCAAGTCTTAGTCAAACCTAACCTAAGTTTAGGTCAACCGAGTCAACCTAACCTAATCTAAGTCAAACCTAAGCTTGAGTCAACCTTAGTCCGAGCCCACCTAAACCAAACCAACCTTAGTTGACTAAGTCAACCCTAAACCGAGTCCAACCTAGTCTTAGTAAACCTAACCAAGTCAAAACCTAACCCTAGTCGAGTCTTAGTTCAACCCATGGTGAGTCAAGACCGAGCCTAGTTCGAGTCAACCTTAACCAAGTTAATCCAACCTTAGCTAAGGCAAATCGATCTTAGCTAAGTCCTAAACCGAGCCTACCTAATCCAAACCGAGTTCACCCAAGCCAACCCGAATCGAGTCAAGTCAAAACCGAGCCTAGTTGAGTCAACCGAGTGAACCTTAACCTTATCTTTGTTCTTTAGTGGATTTACTTTCATTTAGATGTGCTTTATTTTTATTTTAGATTAAGTAGTTTAGTTACTTGATGTAGTGATAGTGTAGAAGTGGGTGTGCGTATATTGTACTTGTTTCGTGTGTGTGATCTGTGTTTTGTGATTGTTTTACTTGTAGTTAGGTATTATTTAGCATAGTAGTTCGGATTGCATTTCCTTGAGTAGCATAATTGCATTTGCATCATTATTTAACGTAGTACTAGTCATAATTTGCTTATCGTATTTCGTTTGTCATGCATTTAGCATAGTTGTAATATTCATCTGCATATACACTGTTATACAGTGTCATTTAGACTGCATTAGGTTTCATTTGCATTTTATAGTGTTTAAATAGATTCATAAAGTGAATAGTGCACTCAAAGAAAAACCCGATTTTTGTCCTGTCGCACAAGCGTTATTTTCTGTGCAAAAATTTCGTGTGTTCCAAAAATTCTTTTTCTGTTCAATTTAGTGGCGTGTTATCTGACTGCAGACCAAATTTCAGATCGATCCGAGTTGGTTTGGTCTGATTTTTAAGCGTTTTGCGAAAACCGCTTTTTCTGGTTTTGAAATTACAGGACTTTCGATATCCTGATTTTTCCCAGATTTGAAACGCTTATATCTGGAGTTCCAGATATTGTTTTTTCATTCTGTAAAAACTGTTAGATTGTTTAATCTGTCATTTGCAGAACAGAACAAATTTCGGGAAAATCGGACCTCGTTTGTTCTGTCAAACAGTGGTTTTTCGATAACCTGTCAGAAATCTATTTTACACTAGTTAGGGGCAGTTTCGTAATTTTCTTAGTTTCGGCATTTTAGACCTGTTTTCAGTAGTTTCTGCATTTTAGGAGCTGCATAATCATCATACAACATTAGTAGAACTAATTTATCTAATTTTAGAATTAGTTTAGTATTTTATTTAATTATTGTTTGATAATTAGCCTTTGTTTTATTAACTGCATAAAATTAGATTTAGTTTCATTTATAGTTTTCATTCTTAGATTAAAATACTAACTTTGTATTTTCCTTCATTTTTAGGTTGAAAAGCATATTTAGTTTCCAGGGTTATTGTCCAAGTTCGAAGAGCGAATAATTGGTGAAAAGACGAAAATACCCTTGGCATGGAGCAGAAGACTTAGTTGCTTTTTCATTTTCATTTTAGTGATAAATTGTAGTTGTATTAGCTTTATAATTGTAGATTGACATTTGTAATTAATAAATTAAATTTTAAAAAATACTCTGATTATTTCCTGTTCCCTGAGGATTCGACCCGTACTTACCACTTTGTGGAAAGTCTGTTTTTATACTTTTGGTTGACGATTTTCCAAAGTTTTATTGAAAATAATTGTTTTAAAAAGATCATTTCAAAATATCAACCATTGACCTATTGAGGTCTTGAGACTCGGTTGGAGTCTACGGGCAATGGCCCTAGTTAGTGAGAATGTGCTCACATGTTCGTGTCGCCCTAGGCATAAATAAAATGATATATTATCGTCGTCACAAGCGATGTGCTCGTGGTGGCCGTGTGAGGTTGAGCACGTGAATGGGCGGGCCAAGTCCTCGTTTGCGTACCCCGCGGGGACCACGAGGCGCGATTACCTCGAGAGGAGGTACGACTGGAAGTTTGAGATTAAATAAGATAAACCTGCCATGCCCCATTCACAATTTGGTCACCCAGGGAGAGGGTGAATGGTACAGCCCCGAGTGATGTGTCGTTACTACGACTTGTTCTTTAGAGGAGCCGATGTGCCCTCTGACCTCCAGTCACTCGGAGTTAGGGAGGTCAAGGTTGCCCTCTACAGGGACCTTTGCTACTGCAGTAGCACGGATTGCAATCCTTTACCCTTGCGAAAGGTTTCTCCTGGCTGTGTGTCGCCCGCAGGTGGTTTTCTCGTCCTGTAGCATCCCCGGTTACCACATTAGAAATTGAATATCAGATGCCGGGTGCATGTCTCACAGAACTTGAGGGTTTTCCTTTGCGTACCCGAAGGAGGTAAAAAGATGAACATAAAGACTAACCAAACAGACTGACTTACTGTAGTTGTTACTCTGGAGCAGTACACACTTTTGTCGAGTTGCTACCCTCTGTTGGTTAGTTCCTACTCTGTTACTTTAGCTGCTACCTTCTGATGTTCAGTTTCTGTTTTGTTACTTTAGTAGCTGCACTATTACTTACTTGTAGTTTTATAGTCTTGTGGCACGTGCACCTACCTGACACGCACTTGTACTTTTGTTTCAAATGCTTCTAACTGTTCCATATGATAGTTGTAGTCTGGTATTTAGCATACTTGTGTCATGCTGCCTACTTTCTGTTTTTCCTTTAAAAAGAAAATGTATGGATGGTTTGTCTCACTAGCTCGCAAGAGTACTGACCCCGTTTTATGGGGATACATGTGACGAGTAGATGCAGCGCGATGCGACGGCGCACAGCAGGAGCCTTGAGACCCACACTTTGCAGCAAATTCTGGCTTCTTCTGGTTTTGGGGTTTGAGGGGTTGTACCCCTCCTTTTTGGGAGACTGTTCCTTTTTGTACCCAGTCTCGTTTTTGTACCATTGCAACTATTATGGAAATGAAAAATATTTTACTTAGCTTGTGGTTGGTTTTCTCACTGTGGCTCGCTCAGACTTGCGGCCTTTGCTTTGCCTCTATTTCCCTCCTTTACTTCCGCTAGTGTTTTCCACTCTGTATATTCCTTAAAGAAAAAAAAAAAATTTACAAGGTCGGGGTTTGGGGCGTCACAGAGATTGGTATCAGAGCTGCAATTTATAAGTGTGGTCCAAGACTTCTGCGTGCATCGTCCATCGCACTGTAAGTATGTTCTGAATTATTACTTCCATTTGCTTCTTAATGATTTTGTTGTATGTAGCTGTGCATGCTTGATTAGTTGCATAAATTGTTAGATGCCTGCTGACTCGAGAAATGAGCGAATGCTCGGAGCTCTTATCGACTTGATTCGAGGCACAGAGGCCCTCGATCAAGCGGTTCAGCAGATTGTGCAGAGTGCGCGGATACTTTCACATCCAGCACCTCCTTGTGGGAGATGTGACCAGTATCACGCAGGACAGATTTGTCCTCGTGCCTTGAGCATATGCCCCTACTGTGGCTTTAGGGGGAACATTGAGATCGAGTGTCAGCGTAAGTTGGGCGACGAACTCATAATGGGTAACGCTGAGACCAAAGAGAACGAGGCTTCTGAGGGCGGTCAGGCACAGTCAGCAGTTGACCAAGCAGGAGATGCACAGGTTGCACCAGGTTCTCTCGAGTACACGCCAGCTTCCTACTCTCGATCAGTTTCTCCGGAGTACACACCTTCTTCTCCTCCTCGTCTGATGCAGAGACGATACGGTAATCGGAATACCTACAGCAACTACTACACTCGTAGGCAGCGGTGATTGTGTTTGTTCATGTGAACTTGTGTGGTTGGAACACTGAGTCAGTGTTCATTTTGTAGCCTTGCTTTGTTTTGGCTTTTGTTGCGGAGGTTTATGTATGGTAACCCTGTAGTAGAAGGTAATTTTTGGCTTGTACGGAAGATCTGTATGCATTTGCTTTTTAAGTAATGAAATTATGTTTTGACTTGTCTCATCGCTTACACGTATCTTCTTTTTGCACAAGATGGCTTGGCGCGAGCGATGTGACCCTATTATGGACACTGTGAGCAACCTGGCCGAGGTTGTGGGCAGGCAGGCCGAGACCATGCGTGCTATGGGAGAGAACATGCGTTCCTCTCAGGAGCGAGAGACTCCGGTTCCTACTCCCTCTCTAGTTCCAGCGACAGCCATGCCCTATAAGCAGTTCATGGATATAAACCCTCCCTCCTTCGATGGGAAGTCTACACCCGAGGCGGCCGAGGACTGGATACAAGAGATCGAGAGGATCTTTCGAGTGTTGCAGGTCAGTGACGACCAGAAGGTGGATTTCGGCACGTATCGGCTCCAAAAGGATGCCGAGAGGTGGTGGGCGACCACCTTGGATGTCAAGTTTGGAGGCGGAGCAGTTACATGGGAGCAGTTCGTAAAAGTCTTCTACGCGGCCTATTTTCTGACCCACGAGCGCAGCCGAAAGATGCAGAAGTTCCTCGACCTTCAGCAGGGGAACTCTACCTTGGCGGACTACATCACGAAGTTCTGAAGCCTGGAGCGCTTCTGCCCTCATGTCTACGTGACTGAGAAGGAACGAGCGATGAAGTTCGCTTGTGGATTGAAGTTAGCCCTACGTCTGAGAGTGTTCACGCGTGCTCCCTCGACTCTAGAGGAAGCCCTGGAGACGGCTACACTTCTGGAGCAGGAGTGGACAGAATCCCAGAAGACTCCGCAGACCAAGGGTAACCAGCAGCAGCAAGGCCAAAAGAGTTGGCCTAAGAAGCGTTCTTTTCAGCAGAATTCGGGTGGAAAGAAATCTGCCTCGCCAGCAAAGAGGAATCACAACAACAACCGGCAGCGACAGAATCTCCAGCCTCAGCAGCAGCAGCAGCAGAGACAGATGGTGGCAGCATCGGGTTGCCCAAAATGTCGGATGGATCATCCTGGCCGACCGTGTCCATGGGATCTCGGAGGATGCATCTATTGTGGCAAGATGGGCCACTACATCAAGGATTGTTGGAAGAAGCAGTCCGACGATCTAAGGAGGAACACGCCAGGAACGTCGCAGCCAGCACCTCAGCGACTTCCTCAGCAGCAGCAGCAGTCGTACCCGCCACAGCAATCTTCCCAGCAGAAGATGGGTAACCAGAGGACGGTGGCAGGGCGTGCCTACGCAGCCACTATCGAGCAAGTGTGTAAACACCCCAAATTTTCACTCACATTCTTGACATTGCCCTTAATCGGCACATTTCAGTTCTCCAGAAGCAATGAAGGGCAAAATAGTCATTTTCCAAGATTGAACCTTGCAGAAAGTCCTAAATTTCATTCTTGAGCCTCAAAATTTCTATATTTAGGTTCAGAGACATCTTCAAATTGAACATTTTCAAAATCCTTTTCCTGGAGAAGAAAGTAGAATTTCCACTTCCTGGTTCAGAGTGACATTTCACTGAAACATGTCTTTGCATCGCATTGCATGAACACTTTGCATCATTTCATTGCATAGCATATCAGTTTGAGATCCAGAACTCCTAATCTTCAAAATTGTCCATCCAGATTTGATTTTTAAACTTTTCAAAATTGATTTTTTTTAAAAACCCTGAGATTTCAAAATTGCCAATCTTTCCCATTTTACCCCCAGGACTTTGAATTACAAAAATTTTCTCAAGAAAACAATCTGGATATTTGGATATTGATTTTAAAGATTTTATCTCAAAACTTTTTGCAAAAGATTTTAAATCTCTTTACAAATTTTGTTTCTACATTTATCCATATTTTCGCCCTGAAAACCCAATTTTTTTCAAATTCTTGAAAAACAAATAATGTTTTATCTCGTATTTTCAAATAAATGGAGCGGGACCCACCCGGAGTTCGTACCAATTTGCAAAATTTTCTTTTTTATTTCTCAATACTTATTTATTTATTTTATTTTATTTTTAGTTAGTGGGCCCCACACATATGTGGCACCCCAATTGAAAATAAAAGACTTTCAAAAACAAAACAAAACTTTATTTTCAAAAGGATTTTAAAAGTGGGTTGAGGTGGCATTTCCATAAAAGCCTCTCATTTTTTTTTTTTTTTTTATTTGTTTAAATAAAGTTTTTAGAAGGAGGCAGCCTTAAATGGCACAGCCGAACTTCCAAAAAAAAAAAAAAGGTAATAAATTTGATTTCTATCTAAACTTAGGAAAGAAAACAAGGTTTTGAAAAAAAAAAAAAACCAAAGAGGCGCCTCTTTTAAAAATAGCAAGCTTTCAAAGCAATGAGGCATCGGTTTCATGCCTTTTGCAAAAATTTTCAAATTTTTTTTTTTTAACGGAACCTCATTAAGGGGAAGGGGATGCGTTGCTTTTGTAGAAGAAAGGAATTTTTTTTTTAGAAAGAGAGACACTCACGAAGGAAAGGAGGAGGATCTTTTGATGTGGATTTTCGGTTTTTGGTAGGGAGCTCAAAGGAGAAAGGGAAGAGGCGTTTTCAAGCTTCAGCCCCAACCATTTAGGGGGGAGCCATCTTTAGCAAAAGGGGCGACGTCTTCACGGACTTTGGGTAGATTTCTTTCAAGCCATCTTCAGCCCCAGCCATTGGAGGATCGAGGGCCATCTTCAGCCCTTCAGCCCAGCCAACGTTGGCATCTCTTTCACCTCCACCGGTTGGCTCAACAGCAGAAGATCGGCCATCACCATCCTCCACGTTACCTTCAGCCTTCCCAGCTTCTCCAGCCCACCAGCAAAAGAGGAAGCCATCTCCAACCTCTGCGTTACAGCCTTTTTCCAATCCATCAGAAGTTGCCGCACACCCTTCAATCCAGCCAGTTTCTGCACTTTCATTCAGCCCACACGCTGCAGGGATCTACAAGTTCAGCCTACAAACCATCTAACGCAGAGATCCAGCAGGGGGCTCTCCTGTCTTCAGCTCCACCAGCAGCCCAACTGCAGGAGAGCCAGCGTGACCATCTTTCTTCAGCCCAGCTGAGGTCCAGAAGGAAACCTCCCCTGCTCTTAGTTGCTGTTGAACCAAAGGTAAGGATCAGAATTTATTTTTCTATAAACATTTTTTTTTGTCTACAATGAGAAATCCCTTTACCCATATTTTGTTCTGCACTTTACATGTTTTCCTTCCATCGTGCATTAGTTGCAGATGGATGTTATATTCAGTTCTGCACCATTTTATCTTGCCTTTTTACTTTCAAAAAAAAAAAAAAAAACTCTGTATCTGTGCATTGTTAACATCCATCACCTTAACTGCGTATTTTTGATTCATCACACCATTCATAAATCTGTTATTGTGCATTCCTGCATTTTCTTTTCTTTTATTATCATTATAGCATTCATTTTCTTTCTTTTTTTAACATCACACGATGCATGGCTGTCTGATTTTTATTTTATGCAAAAGTTTTAAGCATTGACGCACTTCCCTCTAAGTTTTAAGCATTGCTGAAACAGAAGGTATTTTGTGTTTGATATATCATTGCTGCATTTGCTTCATGTACCACTAAATGAACATCTGCAGGTGTCTGTTCTGTGCTTCAATGCGTATCTGCAAGTGTCTTTGCATCTACTAGTTCACCAGAACATGTAACTTTAGTTGTTCATACAACCTCTTTTGAACTTCCATTGGTGGGGATCATGATCTTTAGTGATTTCCATATCTTAACATGGAATATAGTGACCCCTTTAAACACCCATGAACTTCAGAACACCCTTAGGTGTTGCCTTATCAGGCCCTCCAAGCTGTGTGATGGCTTCAACAAATCTATCATGAAGATCAGGTGTCCAGCGAAGACGCTGTTTGGTTGATCCCATTCCACTTGTTGAAGCATGAATTCCGACTGAACCCATAGGGATATCAACATCTCCTGTAGAGAATGGCTTCTTTCCTTATCTCTCATGAGAAACTTAAGTGAATTTTGAGTTTTGATCTTCATGAAGCATAGAGAGCTGGTGCTGTTTCATGGGCCTGAGTGTGAAGCCTCCAAGAGTTGGTGGGGCTTTTGAGTTATGTGTATGTATGTGTGAGAGAGAGAGAGAGTGGGAGAAGGTTTTGACATGAGCAAAAGGTCAAAATGTGATGAGAAAACCATGTAGAAAGGCTTCTAGGCATTAGCAGCGTGTTTGGTAGTTGAACATTGCCTTGACTAAGTTGTTCAATTGATTATAAGCTGTTGTACATGATGAGTATGGTTGAGCAAGATCTTAGAAAAATCTGCACAGGAAGGCTCTCTTCAACACACACCATATGTATCCTATGACTGGGGAGGAGCTGGACTAAAAAAAAAATATTTTTTCTCCATCATGTCTTAATTGTTGACAGATTTCCACATTTTTTTTTTAGGCTTTGTTGCATATGTAACTTCTGCAATGTTCCACGTATATATCAGCAACTTAGTGTCTTGCATATATTCTGCATATATTCTCATATATTCATACATTCTGCATATATTCTGTATACATCCTGAAAATTAATATTGGATATACCATTTCTTGCTTTCGTCTAGCATGATTCTGTGCAAAGAAATTAATTTTTTTTTTTTTTTTTTATGCCCTCACCATTCACTTTTACACAGCAGCTACTGCATTTTTTTTTTTTCTTATTTTCTCTTGCTGCATTTGCACAACAGCACCTGCTGTGTCAATATCATGTTCCACTTATCTTACGTGTACCATCGCCATTAGTTTCTCTTCACACCATCATTTGTTTTCTCATGAATATCAAGTGTTGCTACCAGATTTATAAACGTAGGAGGATAGGTTTTCTATTGATATGAGACCCTCTTGATAAAACCGTAGGATGCATTTAGCCTTTCTCTTCTGCTGCAGGTACACAGTCTTGAAAATTGATTATGTTCATGAACGGATATATCCATATCCGTTCATGATCTTTGTGCCAACTTTTGCACGCTTCTTTACTGATATATGGAGAAGCTCTATACCCGATTTTGTTGCAAAATATGTTGTAATTTGTGAAATATGACTGCGTAAAATTGCCTACAGAAAATGTATATATCTGTATTTTCTGGTTTTACCCATTATATGGAATTTCCATTAAATTTGTATATTTTCTCATTATATGTATATATATATCTATGTATATGTATATCTAGAGTATATCTACCTATATGTATACGTATATATGTATATATATGTATATATATATACATATACATAGATACATACTTATATACATATATATATATCCCTTCATATGTACTTGTTATTACATATATTTTCATTTTCTCTTACTTTTGTAAATATATCTTCATTATCATACATCATCCATCATAAATTCGAGTATTTCTATATTTATCTATATATCTTTGTTGTATATAGTATATATGTCCATTTCCTTGTTTATTTTGTCTTAACTCTCATTTTGCAGGAAAATCTAGAAGATGCAGATTCTTTGGCTCCATTTCAAAAAAATTTTTTTTTATGAAATGTAATAATCCAATGTAAACCTTGGAATAAGATTTACTTTTACTGCTTAGATTAGGCCGCATCTCATATAGTTTGATTTCAGTAATATCCTGATTCTATGATGCATATATCTCAATTTTCCAAATTCACCGTGGATGAACACGAATGGAACATGCACCAACTCTTAGAGAGTTGATGAACTCGGTGGAGTTCATATTTACGGCCCTAGTCGGAATATGGACGAGACCCAGATCCATCATCTCTCTACCAGTCACATTGAGCCTACACTCTTAGGCTATCTTGAAAATGCACCTCATATTTCCAATGTTTTCAAAATATTGTGAATTAATTCAAATAAACCCTGAATATATTCATGGCCACAGTCAGAATATGTGAAGGATTTACTTTGGATTAATCCACACCTTTCCAACAAATTTTTCAGAAATATTTTCAAAAGTGCATTCATTCATTCAAATCATCTGCATCATTCGTTTTTCTCATGATTTTCTCAAAAGATTTTCACTTCATGGAATCAATTTCTCAAGAAACTATGATGATATTCGGAGTTGGATTTCCCAAATCAAATGTTTTCCTGTGATCTTCCTTAAAAAGTTATTTTCTTAAGATCCATTTTCAAAAGGAATTTTCATATTTCTCAAGAATCAGAAATCGATTTTCCAACATTTCAAAAGAAAAGATTCTCAGGAATTCAATTTCCTATGTTTTGAATTTCCTTTTCCAATGAATTTTTCCTACAAAATTTTCTATCGTTTTCTTAAGAAAATTCTCAAAAATCTGAGTTTTTCTTACAAATGCTTCCCTTTTCAAATATTCATCTTTTCTCAAGAATTCCTTATCTTTTCCCGAGATTCTCATTTCTTCATGATATTCCAAGTCTTTCTAAACTCTCTTAAAATTTTCCTGAGATTACTATTTCCTCATGGTTTTTCCAATCTTTCTAAACTTTCTCAAGATTTTCCTGAGATTCCCATTTCTTCATGATTTTTCTAAGTCTTTCTAAGCTTTCTCAAGATTTTTCTAAGATTCTCATTTCTTCATGATTTTCTGGATTTTATAAACTTTCTCAAGATTTTCTCGAGATTCTCATTTCTTCAGAATTTTTAAAGTTTTTATAAACTTTCTCAAGATTTTTTCGCGATTCTCACTTCTCCAAGATTTTCCAACTCTTTATAAACTTTTTCGAGATTTCAAAACCTTCTTCGTCTGAGTTTTCCTGAGAGATTGAGTTCCATCTTTTTCCTGAGAAACACTTTCCAACTTCAAATGTTTTCTAAGCATACATCATAGTTTTCCAACCCATATTTTACCAAATCTCATAGCACATGCCTGAATTCTCTGCGCATTTAGGATAGAACACCATTTCGATGATTTTACTAAGTCAAGCATAATTTTGGTCCTTGGTTCGATTACCCCTGTTAAAGGCGGCAGGAACGGTCGAACCTCGTACCGACAGGTCGAGCCCCATCCCATGGATTTTCCCAAAATTTTCAAAACGGAGGCGAGTATTTCAAAACAATTTCCAAAATCCGGTCAAGTTTGAATCGCGAAAGCATTTCCCTCTCTCTTCCGCAAGGAAGGGAAGACGGGAAAAATTTTGCGACGATAACAGGTTTGGCGACCGTGATGGGACCTGTCCTTGTCTGACCTAAATTATGCTTGACTTAGTTCAATTATTGAAATTATGTTCACAAAATGTCAGCTTTTACTTTCAATATCATGTGAGCCTAGGAGTTTAGATTCTGACCTAGCTGACATTGACTGCATATAGCTTAGGCATGGTTTGGTAGGACCAGATTGAGGAGAAATTTTCATGTTCACATAGACTTAGGTCTAAATACAACTCTCCTCAATTTAGGATCTGAATGCAAACAATGTATGTTTCTTCAAAGATTTTCAAAAGTCTATCTCTCTAGGACTTAGAGCCATCTATTCCTTGCATGGGATCATTTTCAAAACCTCAATTACCTATTATTACCCGGTCTTCACGTTGCTGGGCTCTCTTCCAGAACCCTAGTTCGGGACAGAGCCTCACAACTGGGCCAACTATTTGGGTTAACACCCCCCTACCACGTACCGCGGGCCACAGTCCGAAGTATATCGGTAGGCGCTCAAGGATGTTGGAAAACCTTACCTTAGAACCGGAGTTGAAATTCTATGCCACGTACCTCGGATTTCGGTTCTAGTATATCGGCATAACTGGACTGGACAAAGATGATCTGAACCTAGAGTTAGGATTAGGGTCCTACAACTGTTTTCAAAATGATGCATCTAGAGTCAACCTTTTAGGGAGTGCTGAATGTGCATAAATGTTTGTGCAGGATGTGATTGTATGTGTATGATTTCCTTAATTTTTTATATTTCCCAATATTTTGCAACTTATTAGGCCTTTTCCAAAGCATCCTTATTTTCCCACAAGATCTTTTTCTCAAACCCTGGACGATTTTTTTCAAATATCCCATTTCTTCCAAAACTCCAGGCGATTTTACATTCTTCCTTTCTACTGGATCTCGAATTTCTAGCTGCATTTTTATCCTGCCTGTAAAATTTTTCAAAATTTCTCACATTTTCCTAAGTCTCATTCTGAGTCTTTCTCTGTTTTCAGTTCGATGGCATCCAGTCAAGTCGATCCTATCTTTCCTGAAGGTCACATCTCCTTTAAGGTGCGACAAGGTCGTCCTGAACATCGAGCCCTTAGCACCGGAACTTTCATTCCCCAGTGGTATTATTCCTGACTAAAGAGCTTTTCCCGAATGTTCCCGGACCATTTGAGCGAGTGCGGATTAGAACTGGTGTCAGCAGTTGGGAAGCAGACCATTAACGGCAACTTGATCCATGCAATGGCAGAACGATGGAATCCTCGAACATGTACCTTCTGGTTCCCATGGGGAGAGATGACCGTTTTAATGGATGAATTTTCAGAAATCATGGGATTACCAGAACCAGCCGGTCAGCCAAGTGATCCATTAGAACATCAATTCCTGATCAATGTCAAGGGTTTGGACCCCCGAGACTCCTTAGCTCGTATGACAGGCCGCCGATCCTGGCCTTTGATCCAGTTGGAAGGGAATGAATATGTCGATTTGCTTGAGTTGTACCGCCAGTACGGGACCTTCGTCGAAGTCAGCTCGCTATCAAGAACAGCCAAAGAAAGGATTCAGAATGCAATGGTTCTGTGCACCGTAGGATTATCCCTCTTCCCAGATGGACAAAACTACATGGACATCAGAATAATTCAGCTCATGAGAAGATGGGGAAGTCGACAGACTAATCGCCTCTCCATAGCCATGGCAGCGCTCGCCTTCCTATATCGAGGTCTAACTCGATTCTCACTTGGAGAATCCATCTTAGTTGAAGGACGCATCTACGCGCTTCAATCCTGGTTCTTTCAGCATGTTCCAGCCCGAGCAAGCTCTTTCAGATATAATGGTCAAGAACTTCTTCCAGTGTTGCAGTACCGGTCTATGATCAACAACATTCAAGAGAATGACGTAGTTTGGGACTATTTTGATCGGCAGTTATCTCCTCCCAGATACACCTATGCTTATGGCAAGAGGTTCAAGTTACTGAGCCCATTCTTCTGCACTTACTACCAACCAGAGAGGTGTGTCTGGCAGTTCTCCCAGAGACAGCAGTACGTCGAAGCCCGATTGTTATCAGGTGTTATGGCAGAGTTTGATCTCACTTCCGCGCAATGGTCCGGAGCATATCATTTTGCCCGCTACGGCTGGGATTCCTTTGTCTCTCTTAAAATTTTCCCTGGTCCTAGAGTGTCTGCTGATTATCGTGAATGGTGGCAAATTGTTTGTCCTCCATCTCTTTGTCAAGATCAATAAAATCATGTTTTCTCATTTTAATAAAATTCTCACTTTTTCTATTATGGCTTGACGACCTCGCCTAGGTAACAAGGCATATTTTCGTTGTTTGTTTCTCGTGCTAAGAATTGACAACACAATTGTCGTGATTCTCGCGACGACTCAGTCCCTAGTAATGGGATATCTTCTTCAAATTGTCTACCATATTTTTCCATAAATATTTCTTCCAAAAGCCAATTCCTTCATAATCTAATCAGGTCTTTGCCCTGCAGAGAGCATCCGCAGCAAAATCTGAGAGCATCCATATCATTTGATGGTTGAGACAAGATCAGGCAAAAGAACAACGGTATCGCAGTACTCGTCAGCCTCAGAAGAAGAGATGGGCTCTCCTCGATCCGAGAAGAGTCAAGAGCAGCAACAAGTGGATGACGGCATAGACCCTCAAATGTATGCCATGTTCCGAAAGATGATGAATAAAATGATGAGTGAACAGGCTGGGACTAGTGCAGAAAAAAATCAATTCAGAGAAAAGTTCCACTGGCACAAGAATAAGAAGGCTCCCAAAAAGCAGATTCAATCAGAAGAAATCTCAGATAAATCTGAATCAACTGAAGACACTGAGGAAGAATATGAGGTGCCTCCGGCATTTCAGAAACGTGGCCGAGAACAAAGGAGGAGCCGAAAAGCAAAGAATCAAGTTACAGAGGAGCCCCTGCAGTCGCAATTCAGGAAAATGGCCCGAGTTGTTAAGGATCTCCAAGCCCGTGACAAGGGCAAGAAAGTCTTTACCAGTGAAGACTTCTATGACGGCCTCGAATGGGATGATGATCTCGAAAACCTTCCCCGAAAATTCATCAAGTTCGATGGCTCTGGCGATCCGAAAGCCCATCTCGCCACTTTCTTCGCAGAGTGTTCAAGATTCAAGAGAGATAACAGAGCACTGTTCCTGTGTTTCCCTCGCAGCTTGGAAGGAGTTGCAGCTAAATGGTATGCTGAGCACATCAATCCCATCGAGCTCAAGGAGTTCGATAAAGTGGTAAATTTATTTATTGAACGCTTTTTGTTCAATACAGAAGCGCTCCCGACATTAAGTCATCTCTGCAGTCTGAGGCAGAATGAGAATGAAAAAGCACGGGACTTCATTCACAGATGGAGGTCAGCCTGTAATAAGATGAGAGATCCTATCTCGGAAAGGCATGCATTGTCCCTAATCCTCAACAATTTTTCGCAGCCGTTAAGAGGATTGATCTCCATAGCGCCATCCAGGACCTTCATTGAGCTGACTGAACGAGCCGAATGGCTCGAACTGAGTGTGGAAAATGGAGTCTATGAAGGCTTTACCTTTTCCAAGAACAACTCTCAGGGTGAGCAGAAGAAGAAAGCTCACTTCACCTTCTCTGCCAACAATAACAACAACAATAGCCGAAATCAGTACAAAGGGCAGAAGAAAGATTACTGCTACGGTACAGGCAATTCCAACAATAAAGGAGATCAGAAAACAAAGCCTGCTCCTCAATACAGCAAGCCCTCTCAGCAAGACTAAGGGCCGAAACTGCGCGAAAAAGTTAAACATGAAGGATGGAGTTATGACCGAAAATTCACTCCTCTCGACCAATCACTCAAAGATGTGCTCGAGTATATGCTGTCGAAAGAAATGGTCAAGTTGCCTAGACTGGTCGATCCACCTGTGCCTATGGGGAAATGGAAGGATCAATTCTGCAAGTTTCACAGAACAGTGGGACATAGCACTGAGAACTGTTTCGTTCTCAAGAACATTGTGCAGGATCTTATCGATAAAAATCTATTGGTAGAAGGAGAAGAAGAAGAAAAAATGGACATTCTTAAGCAGCCTTTTCCTTCACACACCACAGCAGTAGTATCTGCCCAACCATTCCTGCCACATGAGCGCATCAAGCCATGTTCTGCACAAGATCTTCAGGTTCAGCACCAGGTGTCAGTACTTCGACAAGCGACTCCTAATTCTAAGAAGATGGATCTAATCTCAGCATTGGGTAAGATGAAAGTCTCCGAAGCATTGGTAAAGTCAGTCCCCAAGTCAAAGGGACTTCCTGATTTTCTTAATCAAATCATCAAGCCCAAGCCGGGGAATTCAAGTCAGAAGCCTCTGACCGCTCTGTCCAATGTTTCCATTTTTTGACTTGGCCAAAAGTTCCTGCAAGCATCAGCAAGTACTGGACGATCTGCTCAGAAAAATCAAAGTTAAGCCCAGTACCACTCCTGAAGACATGGCACAAATTGTGAATTCAGCTATGACTAATGCGCCGATTACTTTCTCGGATGAGGACCTTCCAAAGCCTCATTCCTTTCACAATAATGCTCTTTACATCGTCGTTCGGGTAAGGGGAATGACAGTACCCCATGTACTAGTTGATGGAGGCAACAACCTCAACATATGTCCCGAAATGACCGCAAAGGCGCTAGGCATTAAGGAAGAAGAATACATTCCAGATCCTATCACCATCTATGGGTTTGACAACCATGGTCAGACGGCAAAAGGCAAGATATTCCTGGAAGTATTCATTAATTATTCGGTACATTCAGTGCTTTTTCATGTGGTCAATGTGCCACCCACCTACAATTTGCTGCTCGGAAGGACATGGATTCATAATGCAAATGCAGTACCTTCCACCTTACATCAATGCGTAAAATGGTCAAAAGGTGGAATGATTACAACAGTGCTCGGAGAGGACCCGGAAGAAAGGCTCCCACAGCCTATGATACCTCGACCATCATTCACTGCAGATATTCCTAGCATCAGAGAGAATGAAGAAATCAGTCTCAAAGAAAGTCAGGAGATACTCCAGGCAACATCAGAATTATCCCTGCACACTGTAGCTATGACCCGATGGAAAGGTCCCAAGTTTTTCAAGATTGGAGGTCGTATCAGCTACGACACTGTCAAAGATCATCCATTGTTTCCACAATTCATGAAAGTAAGAAAGGGATTCGATTTACTTCTGAAACATGGTTATCAACCCTTTAAAGGTCTGGGCAAAAATGAAGATGGTCGTGTTGAGCCAATGATCCAAAAGCATCGTCCCCACAGGGCAGGACTAGGGTTTTCCGGCAAGAGCTCACCAAAGAAGACCGTTTTTGTTAAAGGGACACATTGAGAATCGTTGTTGCATTTCCTTTCTATTCCTTTCAAAATAAATGTCTCAATGTCTTTTATCAATTCAAATCAATAAAATGTCAATTTTCTTTGTCTATTTGGATGCCATCTGCCTCTTTTGTCTCTACATCCTCATTTTATAACTCAATGTCATTTTATGCATAATTCTTTTTAAATGATGGTTTGTCGTATGATGGACGATTTTTCCTGAATCCCATTTCTTATCTAAAATTTCAGAAATGTCTTCCCGAGCAATCAAGAAACTCGTTATCAATCCCAAGGCTTTCCAGAAATCGGCAACAATTCACCGAGTCAAAGCAAGCACAGGAGATAGCAAGGTTGCAAAGCAGTTAGATGATTATGCAGAATTTGATCCGTCTCTTCAGGAATTACCAGAGTTCGCCTCAGTTCAGAAGCAAGATGAACCATCCGCTCTAGTACAAGATCCAACCGAAGATGTTAATATCGGTTCAGAGGAAGATCCCAAAATTCTCCAGATCGGAACTAGTCTGAGTCCGCAAGAAAAGAAAAGGCTTACAGATTTTCTCAAGTGGCATGAAGAAGTGTTCGCATGGACATATGAAGACATGCCGGGCTTAGACCCCAAATTGGTCGAACACCGACTCGTTTTGAAGCCAGAGGTAAAGCCAGTTAAGCAAAAGCTGAGAAAAATGGATCCTAGAATAGAGCAACAAGTCAAAGAAGGACTTGAAGATCTGCTCAAAGCAGGATTTATTCGAATTATTGACTACCCAGACTGGTTAGCCAATATCGTCGTTGTCCCAAAGAAAAGTGGCAAAGTCAGGATTTGCATAGACTTCAGAGACCTCAACAAGGCAACTCCGAAGGATGACTATCCACTGCCAAGCATTGATCTGCTGATTGACAGCACAGCAGGACATGCCATGTTCTCCTTCATGGATGGATATTCCGGCTACAACCAGATCAAGTTGGCCGCCCGCGACCAATCAAAACTTCCTTTACTACGCCATGGGGCACTTTTTGCTATACAGTTATGCCTTTTGGGCTCAAGAATGCTGGAGCAACATATCAACGGGCGATGACCGTTATCTTTCATGATCAAATGCGCAAAATCATGGATGCATATGTTGACGATATTCTTGTGAAATCTAAAGAGGGAGAGGATCACCTCGAAGCACTTGATCAAGTCTTTAAAAGACTTATTCTTTACAAGTTAAGGCTTAACCCACAAAAGTGTGTCTTTGGAGTCGAATCAGGCAAACTGTTGGGTTTTCTGGTCAGTAAAAAAGGAATTGAAGTTGACCCAGCCAAAGCCAAGGCTATCATTGATATGCCACCCCCGAAAAATCTCAAAGAGTTGCGTAGCCTTCAGGGACGCATGCAATCAATTCGGCGATTTATTTCCAACTTGGCGATGATATGTGAACCTTTCAACCACTTGCTCAGAAAAGGAGTAAAGTTCGAATGGGGACCAGAGTGTCAGCTATCGTTCGATCGAATCAAGAAGTATCTTCTCAATCCTCCAATCCTGAAGCCGCCAGAATTGGGAAAACCTCTTCTGTTATACATCTCAGTCAATCAAGTTGCATGTGGTGGATTCTTGGCACAATACAAAGAAGGCAGCCTGATATAGCACGCCATCTATTACGTGAGTAAGACTTTCGTAGATTATGAAAAGAAATACTCTCAAATAGAGAAGACCTGCCTAGCTCTGGTATGGATGTGTCAGAAGCTAAGACACTACCTGCTAGCATCAGAAGTTAAAATCTTGTCTAAACTCAATCCTCTAAAGTATATTTTAGAGCAGCCTTTCCTCAGCGGACGAGTCGCAAAATGGCAAGTCTTATTGATGCAGTATGACTTAGAATATGTCTCGCAGCAATCAATCAAAGGCCAAGCAATTGCAGACCAATTGGCGGATTTTCCTCTGGCAGAAGAAGTGAAAGCCGAAGATGATTTCCCTGATGAGCAGATTTGCAATATCCAGCAATTTCCAGTATGGAGTTTATTTTTCGATGGTTCTAAGAATATGGCCGGAATAGGCATCGGAATTTTATTAATCACTCCTGAGAAAGAAATGATTCCATTTTCTCTCAAGCTCGACTTTCAATGCACTCATAATATGGCTGAATATGAAGCCCTGATTCAAGGTCTAAAGATTCTACTAGACTTCAATGTCAAGAGAGTACATGCCTACGGTGACTCATTACTCGTTGTCAATCAAGTTCGAGCCGAATGGCAAGTGAAAGATCAGAAGTTATTTTCCTATCAGAAAATTGTTTCAGCTCTTGTCAGCAAGTTTGAAGAATTTCAGTTATTCCACATCAAGAGAGATTTTAATCAAGTGGCCGATAGTCTCGCCAGTTTAGGCTCCATTATGGCATTCAGAAATGGAGAATCTTGTCGCTCTTTTGAAATTGGCAGACTTGACCAACCTGCTTTCCTTCCAGCGGAACAAGTAAACCAGGCTGAGCAAAGGAAGAAACCTTGGTATTACAACATCAAAAATTTCATAGAAACCGGCGAATTTCCTCCAGAACTCTCAAAGAAAGAGCAACGAGCAATCCAGCGTATGTCTACTCGATACTTCATTTTGGCCAATATCCTATATCGCCGTGGATTCAGTTCAGAGTATTCCAGATGTTTAGATGAAGACGAAGCCAAAGAAGTCGTGCGAGAAGCACACGAAGGCATTTGTGGTGGCCACGTCGGCTACCAAACCCTTGTCAAGCAAATCATAAGAGCAGGGTACTATTGGAAGACTATGCAACAAGACTGTTATCATTATGTGAAGAAGTGTGTACAATGTCAGATACATGCACCTTCCATCCATGCTTCAGCAACTTATTTACAGTCGGTTGTTTCTCCATGGCTGTTCTCCATGTGGGCCTTCGATGTCGTAGGTCCCATCACTCCTTCAACTTCAAATGGCCATAAATATTTCCTTGCTGCAACAGAATATTTCACCAAGTGGGTAGAAGCTATCACTCTTCGCACAGTAGAAGGCCGACATGTGGTCTCTTTTATTCACAAGAGCATCCTTTGTCATTTCGGCATCCCGCATGACATTGTATCAGATAATGGTAGTCATTTCAAGAATGAAAGAATGAAGACATTCTGCTCAAAATTCAAGATCTATCACCATTTTTCCGCTCCATATTATCCTCAAGGGAATGGTCAGGCAGAGGCCACCAATAAGATTTTGATTCGAATCCTGGAGCGAACTTTGGAAACAGGTCGTGACTGGCATGAGAAGATCCACGATACACTATGGGCCTACCAGACCACTATTCGCACCCCAACGAATGCTACTCCATCAGAATTGGTATATGGAACAGAAGTAGTATTGCCGCTACATGTTCAAAAGCCCGCTTTGAAATTTGCATCGCTGCTAGAATTACCCCTTGATCAATATCAACAGCAGCGATTGGTACAGTTAGACTTACTCGACGAGAGAAGGCTGAAAGCAGCAGAACATGCTCAATCCTATCGCCAGAGAGTAGCCAGGCAGTATGCGAAGTCTGTCATCGAAAGAAGGTTCAAAGTCAATGATTTAGTACTTCGATCCACGGCTTATCTCAAGCATCATACCGGCGGGAAATGGTCGCCAAATTGGGAAGGCCCATATGTCATCAAAGAAGCATTACCCCAAAACTCATATCGGCTCATCAACACCGATGGGGTAGAATTGCCAGATCCCATTAATGCTCGACACTTGAAAAAGTTCTACACTTGAAACATTTAGTCTCCTCTTGTAATCTGCCCGTTTCCTTCAAATAATGATTCATCTTTCCTAGTTACATTGGGGCATTTTAAAATTTTGTTCTGTATGCAGGCAGGATAAACAAATTCCTCATTTCACGCACCTGTGCATTCATGTGCATCAATTAATATTCATTTGCATTCAACTACATTAACAACAAGCCCAGTCAGTAGTGGGATTTCAATAAACAGTCCCATCACAATTTCTAATGATTCAAAATTTGAAGGTAATTACCAATACTGAACTAAAACCCAGTGCTCGAACTAGTATTATTTCAAAATCCAGTACTCAAACTGGCACATTTTCAAAATCCCAATTTTTCAGAAAACCGAGTTCCGACTCGGGTTTTTTATTCAAATCATTTTCATTTATTGATCCGGGTTCCGACTTGAGATCTCTCTATGTATTCGAGCTCAGATTCGAGCTCCTCATTGTCATTTGTTGATCCGAGTTCCGACTCGTGATCTCATTATCTTATTCAAGCTCAGATGTGAGCTCTTCATTTTCTTTTGTTGATCCGGGTTCCGACTCGAGATCTCTTTAGTTACTCGAGCCTTGACTCAAGCGCTTTATTTTCTTCTGTTGATCCGAGTTCCGACTCGTGATCTCTGAATTTTATTCGAGCTCTGACTCGAACTCATCATTCTCCTTTGATTAATTCCAGTCATTTCAATCATCAAAGTCTGTCAATTGCTCGAATTTGACATTTTGACCTCCAAATTCCAATTTAAATCTTCAAATCAGGCAATTCTCCAATTTCGACCTCTGGGTCACCCAATTTCCAATTCTCAATTTCAATTACCAATTTCCAATTTTCGACCTTTGGGGTCACACAATTTCGACCTTTCGGTCAACCAATGCCAAATTTTCGACCTTCGGGTCAATCAATTCTCAATTTCGACCGTCAGGTCATCCAATTTTGACCTTCGGGTCATTCAATTTTCAACAACTAATTTTCCAATTTCCAATTTCGACCTTCGGGTCAATCAATATCAATATCCAAGTTCAATCATTTTCTCTTGCGAAAGACCCTTTTAGGGAGAGTTCGAGGGAGCTCGTTCTTTTCGCATGCTATCCAATTCGTTCACTTAGCCCCTTTTTAGGGAGAGTTTGAAGGGACTCGCGTCTTTGTGAACCGTTTGCAAAACAATTTCCAATGTCACACGAGGAACCCTTTTTAAGGGAGAGGCTCGACGGAGACTCGTTTTTCTTGTAACCCCCAATTTCATACTAGGCCATCTTCATCATGAAGGACCCTCCTTGCAGGGAGAGTGTGATGGACTCGTTCCTTTCATGACCCAATTTTCTGACCTCACTATTATCGGCCCCCTTTTCATAACAGAAGCCTAATATTAGGGAGCTTTGACGAAAGCTCAATTTCTCTTCGAAAGTTCGTTTTGCAAACACCTCCTCTTTAGGGAAGAGAGGAGTATTTCCCATTTCCCATTCAGGTAAGGGCTAAGCCTGAGTCTCTCTTTTTGGGGAAAAAGAGAGGAGAATTTTCGTCGCGGATGTGTTGAGCCGGATTTCAAATACTCATTTTCACCAAGGATTTCAAGAAAATTTTGTCAATTTGTCAATCAATTGTTGATTTCAGAATCTTTATTGTACAAATCTTTATTTCAGTTTACCGTCAGCATTACTTCCAAAAGAGCGAAGCTTTTGCGAAAATGGATTCAAACTTCAAATTCTTTCTATTGGCCAACCAAAAGGATGAAGGATAAGTCCTCGATATGGCCAGAAAAGAAGATTCAATGTTATTGAAAAGCTGTAGATGATCGATATTGATCGCAGTCAATGGCGCATCTTTAAAGGCTATTCTTGTAAAGACAAGGCAGTGGAAATATCCTGAGTGCTAGAAAAGAGAGCATTTACCCAAGTCCTGTCTCCTCAGAATCACCTAAGCTGCAATTAAATATCCGCAAAAGGGATCTCTCACCTGTCGTCAAGATGAAGGCGAATTAGGCGAGTAGACCCCCGGGGCCAAAGAAGATTCGAAACATCTACAAGATGACGGAGTTTGTGACGGATCCTTCCAGGGAAAGTCCAAAGCACTGTCGAGATGAAGGCAGATGCGATGAACCTCTCGACAATCCCTAAAAGATATTTAATTTCAGCTATCGCCCAAAGATCTCCAAACCCATCATCCAAGAAGGATCGAAACATCTCCAAGTTGAAGGAGTTTGTGACGTATCCTTCCCAAAAGAGAGAAAGAGAGGAAAAAGAAAGAGAGAAAAAGTAAGAACATCTCCAAAATGAAGGAGAATGTAGCAAAAACCCAGAGAGCCAAAAGAGCGCAGAAAGATTATCATGAGAGAAGCCCTGAGGATATCAAACTGCCAGATCTATCAAGAATCCTCTTTAATCTTGTGAAATTCTATTATCAATACTCTTTCATCAATTGCTTTCATAAATATCAAATTCTCTTTCCCGCTCATATCAAGGAAATTGATAACTTCTTTGAAAAAGGTCAATTGCAAGCAATTTGGATTTTAAGTCTCGATTCTACGAAGTGAACCTTGTTTGGAGGTAATGCTTTAGGTAGAAAAGAAGGAATGTCTTTGCAACAATGTGCAACATTTTCAAAAATTTTGAATCAACAGCAGAATTTCCAACATTTTGACAATATTTTCTAACTATCCTGACATGAAGTGAGAGCTTGATGTCCATTTTCGATGCATCCTGACACCAATTTTAAATCCCTCCTAAGGACTTGATTCCTTCCCTTCTTTGAGAGCATGAACTCTCAGATTGCACATTCCCTGTGTCCCCACTGTCCCACCATGGACAGTCCCATTTCGGTTCGAGGTCGAACCACCAATCATTTCCCGCAAAAGGCAATTTCAAAAAGCTGATTTTAGTCTCAGCAATGAGACGCCCAAAATCAATCCCTTTTCAAGCTTTAGGGACCCCATTTTCCTTCCTTTTGCAAAAACCCTGTCAGATTTATTGTGCAAAATCCGAAGGTTCCATCATGGTCTCTTCTTTCGAGGTATTCCATTTTCCGCCCGATCAGGATAAGGGTATAAACCTGAGCCTCCTTCAAGGAGGTATTTCATTTTCCGCCCGATCAGGATAAGGGTATAGACCTGAGCCTCCTTCAATGAGGTATTCCATTTTTCTGCACGATCAGGTCAAGGATTAAAAACCTGAGCTTCGTTCCACACGGAGCATTTTCTGTCCCATCCAGGTTAAGAGCAAAAACCTGAACTTCGCTTTCACTGAGCGAATTTATTTCCTCTTTATTCTCCATTTCATATCTACCATCTTCTTCGGGCTAACTTCTTCATACCTAGTCAGATCCTTCTAACTGGGGCATTTTTTTTTTATATATATAGCCCAAATTTGGTGTGTTTTCTTTGCCACTAAGCTCGACCATAAGCCGGCTTAGTAGCAAAGAGGGGCATCTGTAAACACCCCAAATTTTCACTCACATTCTTGACATTGCCCTTAATCGGCACATTTCAGTTCTCCAGAAGCAATGAAGGGCAAAATAGTCATTTTCCAAGATTGAACCTTGCAGAAAGTCCTAAATTTCATTCTTGAGCCTCAAAATTTCTATATTTAGGTTCAGAGACATCTTCAAATTGAAAATTTTCAAAATCCTTTTCCTGGAGAAGAAAGTAGAATTTCCACTTCCTGGTTTAGAGTGACATTTCACTGAAACATGTCTTTGCATCGCATTGCATGAACACTTTGCATCATTTCATTGCATAGCATATCAGTTTGAGATCCAGAACTCCTAATCTTCAAAATTGTCCATCCAAATTTGATTTTTAAACTTTTCAAAATTGATTTTTTTTAAAAACCCTGAGATTTCAAAATTGCCAATCTTTCCCATTTTACCCCCAGGACTTTGAATTACAAAAATTTTCTCAAGAAAACAATCTGGATATTTGGATATTGATTTTAAAGATTTTATCTCAAAACTTTTTGCAAAAGATTTTAAATCTCTTTACAAATTTTGTTTCTACATTTATCCATATTTTCGCCCTGAAAACCCAATTTTTTTCAAATTCTTGAAAAACAAATAATGTTTTATCTCGTATTTTCAAATAAATGGAGCGGGACCCACCCGGAGTTCGTACCAATTTGCAAAATTTTCTTTTTTATTTCTCAATACTTATTTATTTATTTTATTTTTTTTTAGTTAGTGGGCCCACACACATGTGGCACCCCAATTGAAAATAAAAGACTTTCGAAAACAAAACAAAACTTTATTTTCAAAAGGATTTTAAAAGTGGGTTGAGGTGGCATTTCCATAAAAGCCTCTCATTTTTTTTTTCTTTTTATTTGTTTAAATAAAGTTTTTAGAAGGAGGCAGCTTTAAATGGCACAGCCGAACTTCCAAAAAAAAAAAAAAGGTAATAAATTTGATTTCTATCTAAACTTAGGAAAGAAAACAAGGTTTTGAAAAAAAAAAAAACCCAAAGAGGCGCCTCTTTTAAAAATAGCAAGCTTTCAAAGCAATGAGGCATCGGTTTCATGCCTTTTGCAAAAATTTTCAAATTTTTTTTTTTTAACGGAACCTCATTAAGGGGAAGGGGATGCGTTGCTTTTGTAGAAGAAAGGAAATTTTTTTTTAGAAAGAGAGACACTCACGAAGGAAAGGAGGAGGATCTTTTGATGTGGATTTTCGGTTTTTGGTAGGGAGCTCAAAGGAGAAAGGGAAGAGGCGTTTTCAAGCTTCAGCCCCAACCATTTAGGGGGGAGCCATCTTCAGCAAAAGGGGCGACGTCTTCACGGACTTTGGGTAGATTTCTTTCAAGCCATCTTCAGCCCCAACCATTGGAGGATCGAGGGCCATCTTCAGCCCTTCAGCCCAGCCAACGTTGGCATCTCTTTCACCTCCACCGGTTGGCTCAACAGCAGAAGATCGGCCATCACCATCCTCCATGTTACCTTCAGCCTTCCCAGCTTCTCCAGCCCACCAGCAAAAGAGGAAGCCATCTCCAACCTCTGTGTTACAGCCTTTTTCCAATCCATCAGAAGTTGCCGCACACCCTTCAATCCAGCCAGTTTCTGCACTTTCATTCAGCCCACACGCTGCAGGGATCTACAAGTTCATCCTACAAACCATCTAACGCAGAGATCCAGCAGGGGGCTCTCCTGTCTTCAGCTCCACCAGCAGCCCAACTGCAGGAGAGCCAACGTGACCATCTTTCTTCAGCCCAGCTGAGGTCCAGAAGGAAACCTCCCCTGCTCTTAGTTGCTGTTGAACCAAAGGTAAGGATCAGAATTTATTTTTCTACAACAACAACAACAACAACAACAACTACGCCTTCATCCCAAAACAATTGGGGTCAGCGATATGAACCAAAAAAGAAATTCATTTTGGGTCTTCCACATGAATCCTTTTCCTCCAATCATTTCTATCCAACGCCATGTCCTCGGTGAGGTTCAAAGCATTCATATCCTTTCCTATCATCTCCATCCAAGTCTTCCTAGGCCTACCCCGACCTCTTTTAACTAATATATTTTCCCATTTCTCCAACCTTCTAACTGGAGCATCATTAGGCCTTCGCCGAATATGTCCAAACCACCGTAAACGATTCTCTCGCATCTTATTTTCAATGGGTGCAACACCTACCTTCTTACGTATCTCTTCGTTCCGAATCTTATCTTTTATTGTATTTCCACACATCCATCTAAGCATCCGCATCTCAGCTACACTCATTTTTTGAATATGATGTCTCTTGGCAGCCCAACATTCCGTACCATAAAGTAAAGCGGGTCTAATAGTCGTCCTATAAAACTTTCCCTTCAACCGCAATGGCATTCTACGATCGCACAACACTCCAGTAGCACTTTTCCATTTCATCCACCCAACCTTATCCTATGATTTACATCTCCATCAATTTCTCCATACTTTCGAATGATGGATCCCAAATATTTGAAATAATCATTCACCGGTATATCTTGCTCACCAAGCTTCACTACACTCCCATCACTACTTCGTTGCTTACTAAACCGACATTCCATATATTCAGTCTTACTCTTACTCAACTTAAAACCTCTAGCTTCCAATGTCTGTCTCCATAATTCTAACTTAGCATTAACCCCAGCTCTAGACTCATCAATCAAAACAATATCATCAGCAAACAACATACACCACGGTACATTTTCTTGAATTGATCTCGTAAGCTCATCCATCACTATCGCAAATAGGAAAGGGCTTAAAGCAGATCCTTGATGTAACCCAACCGTTATCGGAAAATTGGTTGTCACCCCTCCACAAGTGCGGGCATTGGTTACTACTCCTTCATACATATCTTTAATTATACTAATGTACTTGAGAGAAACACCTTTCTTCATCATTGTCCACCAGAGAACGTCCCTAGGTACTCTATCGTATGCCTTCTCTAAATCAATAAAAACCATATGCAAATCTTTGTTCCTCTCTCTATATCTTTCAATAAGTTGTCTAAGAAGATGTATAGCTTCCATAGTTGATCTTCCAGGCATAAAACCAAATTGATTCTCCGATATCATGACAACCTTCCTCAACCTAGACTCAATCACCCTCTCCCAAAGTTTCATAGTATGACTCATGAGTTTTATACCACGATAGTTTGTGCAATCTTGTATATCACCCTTATTCTTATATAAAGGCACCAAAGTACTCTTCCTCCACTCATTAGGCATCTTATTTGTTCGCCAAATCAAGTTAAAAAGATTTGTCAACCATTCTAAACCTTTCTCTCCCAAGCATTTTCAAGCCTCGATAGGTATACCATCTGGGCCAACTGCCCTTCTTGATTTCATTTTCTTCAAAGCCTCTGCAATTTCTTTCTTTTGAATCTTGCGCATGAAGTCACGATTTATCTCATGAAAAGGAATGGAGAAGTCTCCAAGATCTTGAGCATGACTATCATTAAATAGCTTATCAAAATAATCTTTCCATCTCTCCTTAATCTCCTCATCTTTAACTAAAACCCTTTGCGTTTCATCTTTGATACATCTAACCATACCCAAATCCTTCGATTTCCTATCTCTCATCTTTGCAAGCCTATAAATATCCTTCTCGCCTTCTTTGGTATCCAACTTGTCATAAACCTCCTTATATACCTTAGCCCTCGCGTTTCGAACAACTTTTTTAGCTTCCTTCTTTGCTATCATATACTTCTCCAAATTCTCATTATCACGACTCTTACTTAGATTTCTATAACACTCTCTTTTAACCTTAATAGCTAATTTGACATCCTCGTTCCACCATGATGTATCCTTACCTAGTAGTGCACCGCCTTTAGACTCACCCAATACCTCCTTAGCTACTTTTCTCATACCACCCGCTATCTTATTCCACATTGATTCTGAATCCTCCTCGAGACACCAATCAACTTCCTTAACTACCTGCTCTACAAACATTCCTTGTTTAGCTCCTTTCAGTGCCCACCACTTAATTCTAGGATCTATCCTATGTCTATCCCTTTTGCGGCATTGTCTAATTCTAAGATCTAAAATTAAGACTCTATGTTGTGTAGCTACACTTTCTCCTGGTATAACCTTACAATCGATGCAACAACCCCTATCTCTCTTTCTAAGTAGGAAAAAATCAATCGATGTTTATAGAATTTATTTTTCTATAAACATTTTTTTTTTGTCTACAATGAGAAATCCCTTTACCCATATTTTGTTCTGCACTTTACATGTTTTCCTTCCATCGTGCATTAGTTGCAGATGGATGTTATATTCAGTTCTGCACCATTTTATCTTGCCTTTTTACTTTCAAAAAAAAAAAAAAAACTCTGTATCTGTGCATTGTTAACATCCATCACCTTAACTGCGTATTTTTGATTCATCACACCATTCATAAATCTGTTATTGTGCATTCCTGCATTTTCTTTTCTTTTATTATCATTATAGCATTCATTTTTTTTTTTTTTTAACATCACACGATGCATGGCTGTCTGATTTTTATTTTATGCAAAAGTTTTAAGCATTGACGCACTTCCCTCTAAGTTTTAAGCATTGCTGAAACAGAAGGTATTTTGTGTTTGATATATCATTGCTGCATTTGCTTCATGTACCACTAAATGAACATCTGCAGGTGTCTGTTCTGTGCTTCAATGCGTATCTGCAAGTGTCTTTGCATCTACTAGTTCACCAGAACATGTAACTTTAGTTGTTCATACAACCTCTTTTGAACTTCCATTGGTGGGGATCATGATCTTTAGTGATTTCCATATCTTAACATGGAATATAGTGACCCCTTTAAACACCCATGAACTTCAGAACACCCTTAGGTGTTGCCTTATCAGGCCCTCCAAGATGTGTGATGGCTTCAACAAATCTATCATGAAGATCAGGTGTCCAGCGAAGACGCTGTTTGGTTGATCCCATTCCACTTGTTGAAGCATGAATTCCGACTGAACCCATAGGGATATCAACATCTCCTGTAGAGAATGGCTTCTTTCCTTATCTCTCATGAGAAACTTAAGTGAATTATGAGTTTTGATCTTCATGAAGCATAGAGAGCTGGTGTTGTTTCATGGGCCTGAGTGTGAAGCCTCCAAGAGTTGGTGGGGCTTTTGAGTTATGTGTATGTATGTGTGTGAGAGAGAGAGAGAGAGTGGGAGAAGGTTTTGACATGAGCAAAAGGTCAAAATGTGATGAGAAAACCATGTAGAAAGGCTTCTAGGCATTAGCAGCGTGTTTGGTAGTTGAACATTGCCTTGACTAAGTTGTTCAATTGATTATAAGCTGCTGTACATGATGAGTATGGTTGAGCAAGATCTTAGAAAAATCTGCACAAGAAGGCTCTCTTCAACACACACCATATGTATCCTATGACTGGGGAGGAGCTGGACTAAAAAAAAAAATTTTTTTTCTCCATCATGTCTTAATTGTTGACAGATTTCCACATTTTTTTTTTAGGCTTTGTTGCATATGTAACTTCTGCAATGTTCCACCTATATATCAGCAGCTTAGTGTCTTGCATATATTCTGCATATATGTATACATCCTGAAAATTAATATTGGATATACCATTTCTTGCTTTCGTCTAGCATGATTCTGTGCAAAGAAATTAAATTTTTTTTTTTTATGCCCTCACCATTCACTTTTACACAGCAGCTACTGCATTTTTTTTTTTTTTCTTATTTTCTCTTGCTGCATTTGCACAACAGCACCTGCTGTGTCAATATCATGTTCCACTTATCTTACGTGTACCATCGCCATTAGTTTCTCTTCACACCATCATTTGTTTTCTCATGAATATCAAGTGTTGCTACCAGATTTATAAACGTAGGAGGATAGGTTTTCTATTGATATGAGACCCTCTTGATAAAACCGTAGGATGCATTTAGCCTTTCTCTTCTGCTGCAGGTACACAGTCTTGAAAATTGATTATGTTCATGAACGGATATATCCATATCCGTTCATGATCTTTGTGCCAACTTTTGCACGCTTCTTTACTGATATATGGAGAAGCTCTATACCCGATTTTGTTGCAAAATATGTTGTAATTTGTGAAATATGACTGCGTAAAATTGCCTACAGAAAATGTATATATCTGTATTTTCTGGTTTTACCCATTATATGGAATTTCCATTAAATTTGTATATTTTCTCATTATATGTATATATATATATCTATGTATATGTATATCTAGAGTATATCTACCTATATGTATACGTATATATGTATATATATGTATATATATATACATATACATAGATACATACTTATATACATATATATATATATCCCTTCATATGTACTTGTTATTACATATATTTTCATTTTCTCTTACTTTTGTAAATATATCTTCATTATCATACATCATCCATCATAAATTCGAGTGTTTCTATATTTATCTATATATCTTTGTTGTATATAGTATATATGTCCATTTCCTTGTTTATTTTGTCTTAACTCTCATTTTGCAGGAAAATCTAGAAGATGCAGATTCTTTGGCTCCATTTCAAAAAAAATTTTTTTTTTATGAAATGTAATAATCCAATGTAAACCTTGGAATAAGATTTACTTTTACTGCTTAGATTAGGCCGCATCTCATATAGTTTGATTTCAGTAATATCCTGATTCTATGATGCATATATCTCAATTTTCCAAATTCACCGTGGATGAACACGAATGGAACATGCACCAACTCTTAGAGAGTTGATGAACTCGGTGGAGTTCATATTTACGGCCCTAGTCGGAATATGGACGAGACCCAGATCCATCATCTCTCTACCAGTCACATTGAGCCTACACTCTTAGGCTATCTTGAAAATGCACCTCATATTTCCAATGTTTTCAAAATATTGTGAATTAATTCAAATAAACCCTGAATATATTCATGGCCACAGTCAGAATATGTGAAGGATTTACTTTGGATTAATCCACACCTTTCCAACAAATTTTTCAGAAATATTTTCAAAAGTGCATTCATTCATTCAAATCATCTGCATCATTCGTTTTTCTCATGATTTTCTCAAAAGATTTTCACTTCATGGAATCAATTTCTCAAGAAACTATGATGATATTCGGAGTTGGATTTCCCAAATCAAATGTTTTCCTGTGATCTTCCTTAAAAAGTTATTTTCTTAAGATCCATTTTCAAAAGGAATTTTCATATTTCTCAAGAATCAGAAATCGATTTTCCAACATTTCAAAAGAAAAGATTCTCAGGAATTCAATTTCCTAAGTTTTGAATTTCCTTTTCCAATGAATTTTTCCTACAAAATTTTCTATCGTTTTCTTAAGAAAATTCTCAAAAATCTGAGTTTTTCTGACAAATGCTTCCCTTTTCAAATATTCATCTTTTCTCAAGAATTCCTTATCTTTTCCCGAGATTCTCATTTCTTCATGATATTCCAAGTCTTTCTAAACTCTCTTAAAATTTTCCTGAGATTACTATTTCCTCATGGTTTTTCCAATCTTTCTAAACTTTCTCAAGATTTTCCTGAGATTCCCATTTCTTCATGATTTTTCTAAGTCTTTCTAAGCTTTCTCAAGATTTTTCTAAGATTCTCATTTCTTCATGATTTTCTGGATTTTATAAACTTTCTCAAGATTTTCTCGAGATTCTCATTTCTTCAGAATTTTTAAAGTTTTTATAAACTTTCTCAAGATTTTTTCGCGATTCTCACTTCTCCAAGATTTTCCAACTCTTTATAAACTTTTTTGAGATTTCAAAACCTTCTTCGTCTGAGTTTTCCTGAGAGATTGAGTTCCATCTTTTTCCTGAGAAACGCTTTTCAACTTCAAATGTTTTCTAAGCAAACATCATAGTTTTCCAACCCATATTTTACCAAATCTCATAGCACATGCCTGAATTCTCTGCGCATTTAGGATAGAACACCATTTCGATGATTTTACTAAGTCAAGCATAATTTTGGTCCTTGGTTCGATTACCCCTGTTAAAGGCGGCAGGAACGGTCGAACCTCTTACCGACAGGTCGAGCCCCATCCCATGGATTTTCCCGAAATTTTCAAAACGGAGGCGAGTATTTCAAAACAATTTCCAAAATCCGGTCAAGTTTGAATCGCGAAAGCATTTCCCTCTCTCTTCCGCAAGGAAGGGAAGACGGGAAAAATTTTGCGACGATAACAGGTTTGGCGACCGTGATGGGACCTGTCCTTGTCTGACCTAAATTATGCTTGACTTAGTTCAATTATTGAAATTATGTTCACAAAATGTCAGCTTTTACTTTCAATATCATGTGAGCCTAGGAGTTTAGATTCTGACCTAGCTGACATTGACTGCATATAGCTTAGGCATGGTTTGGTAGGACCAGATTGAGGAGAAATTTTCATGTTCACATAGACTTAGGTCTAAATACAACTCTCCTCAATTTAGGATCTGAATGCAAACAATGTATGTTTCTTCAAAGATTTTCAAAAGTCTATCTCTCTAGGACTTAGAGCCATCTATTCCTTGCATGGGATCATTTTCAAAACCTCAATTACCTATTATTACCCGGTCTTCACGTTGCTGGGCTCTCTTCCAGAACCCTAGTTCGGGACAGAGCCTCACAACTGGGCCAACTATTTGGGTTAACACCCCCCTACCACGTACCGCGGGCCACAGTCCGAAGTATATCGATAGGCGCTCTAGGATGTTGGAAAACCTTACCTTAGAACCGGAGTTGAAATTCTATGCCACGTACCTCGGATTTCGGTTCGAGTATATCGGCATAACTGGACTGGACAAAGATGATCTGAACCTAGAGTTAGGATTAGGGTCCTACAACTGTTTTCAAAATGATGCATCTAGAGTCAACCTTTTAGGGAGTGCTGAATGTGCATAAATGTTTGTGCAGGATGTGATTGTATGTGTATGATTTCCTTAATTTTTTATATTTCCCAATATTTTGCAACTTATTAGGCCTTTTCCAAAGCATCCTTATTTTCCCACAAGATCTTTTTCTCAAACCCTGGACGATTTTTTTTAAATATCCCATTTCTTCCAAAACTCTAGGCGATTTTACATTCTTCCTTTCTACTGGATCTCGAATTTCTAGCTGCATTTTTATCCTGCCTGTAAAATTTTTCAAAATTTCTCACATTTTCCTAAGTCTCATTCTGAGTCTTTATCTGTTTTCAGTTCGATGGCATCCAGTCAAGTCGATCCTATCTTTCCTGAAGGTCACATCTCCTTTAAGGTGCGACAAGGTCGTCCTGAACATCGAGCCCTTAGCACCGGAACTTTCATTCCCCGGTGGTATTATTCCTGACTAAAGATCTTTTCCCGAATGTTCCCGGACCATTTGAGCGAGTGCGGATTAGAACTGGTGTCAGCAGTTGGGAAGCAGACTATTAACGACAACTTGATCCATGCAATGGCAGAACGATGGAATCCTCGAACATGTACCTTCTGGTTCCCATGGGGAGAGATGACCGTTTTAATGGATGAATTTTCAGAAATCATGGGATTACCAGAACCAGCCGGTCAGCCAAGTGATCCATTAGAACATCAATTCCTGATCAATGTCAAGGGTTTGGACCCCCGGGACTCCTTAGCTCGTATGACAGGCTGCCGATCCTGGCCTTTGATCCAGTTGGAAGGGAATGAATATGTCGATTTGCTCGAGTTGTACCGCCAGTACGGGACCTTCGTCGAAGTCAGCTCGCTATCAAGAACAACCAAAGAAAGGATTCAGAATGCAATGGTTCTGTGCACCGTAGGATTATCCCTCTTCCCAGATAGACAAAACTACATGGACATCAGAATAATTCAGCTCATGAGAAGATGGGGAAGTCGACAGACTAATCGCCTCTCCATAGCCATGGCAGCGCTCGCCTTCCTATATCGAGGTCTGACTCGATTCTCACTTGGAGAATCCATCTTAGTTGAAGGATGCATCTACGCGCTTCAATCCTGGTTCTTTCAGCATGTTCCAGCCCGAGCAAGCTCTTTCAGATATAATGGTCAAGAACTTCTTCCAGTGTCGCAGTACCGGTCTATGATCAACAACATTCAAGAGGATGACATAGTTTGGGACTATTTTGATCGGCAGTTATCTCCTCCCAGATACACCTATGCTTATGGCAAGAGGTTCAAGTTACTGGGCCCATTCTTCTGCACTTACTACCAACCAGAGAGGTGTGTCCGGCAGTTCTCCCAGAGATAGCAGTACGTCGAAGCCCGATTGTTATCAGGTGTTATGGCAGAGTTTGATCTCACTTCTGCGCAATGGTCCGGGGCATATCATTCTGCCCGCTACGGCTGGGATTCCTTTGTCTCTCTTAAAATTTTCCCTGGTCCTAGAGTGTCTGCTGATTATCGTGAATGGTGGCAAATTGTTTGTCCTCCATCTCTTTGTCAAGATCAATAAAATCATGTTTTCTCATTTTAATAAAATTCTCTCATTTTCTATTATGGCTTGACGACCTCGCCTAGGTAACAAGGCATATTTTCATTGTTTGTTTCTCGTGCTAAGAATTGACAACACAATTGTCGTGATTTTCGTGACGACTCAGTCCCTAGTAATGGGATATCTTCTTCAAATTGTCTACCATATTTTTCCATAAATATTTCTTCCAAAAGCCAATTCCTTCATAATCTAATCAGGTCTTTGCCCTGTAGAGAGCATCCGCAGCAAAATCTGAGAGCATCCATATCATTTGATGGTTGAGACAAGATCAGGCAAAAGAACAACGGTATCGCAGTACTCGTCAGCATCAGAAGAAGAGATGGGCTCTCTCCGATCCGAGAAGAGTCAAGAGCAGCAACAAGAGGATGACGGCATAGACCCTCAAATGTATGCCATGTTCCGAAAGATGATGAATAAAATGATGAGTGAACAGGCTGGTACTAGTGCAGAAAAAAATCAATTCAGAGAAAAGTTCCACGGGCACAAGAATAAGAAGGCTCCCAAAAAGCAGATTGAATCAGAAGAAATCTCAGATGAATCTGAATCAACTGAAGACACTGAGGAAGAATATGAGGTGCCTCCGGCATTTCAGAAACGTGGCCGAGAACAAAGGAGGAGCCGAAAAGCAAAGAATCAAGTTACAGAGGAGCCCCTGCAGTCGCAATTCAGGAAAATGGCCCGAGTTGTTAAGGATCTCCAAGCCCGTGAAAAGGGCAAGAAAGTCTTTACCAGTGAAGACTTCCATGACGGCCTCGAAGGGGATGATGATCTCAAAAACTTTCCCCGAAAATTCATCAAGTTCGATGGCTTTGGTGATCCGAAAGCCCATCTCGCCACTTTCTTCGCAGAGTGTTCAAGATTCAAGAGAGATAACAGAGCACTGTTCCTGTGTTTCCCTCGCAGCTTGGAAGGAGTTGCAGCTAAATGGTATGCTGAGCACATCAATCCCATCAAGCTCAAGGAGTTCGATAAAGTGGTAAATTTATTTATTGAACGCTTTTTATTCAATACAGAAGCGCTCCCGACATTAAGTCATCTCTGCAGTCTGAGGCAGAATGAGAATGAAAAAGCACGGGACTTCATTCACAGATGGAGGTCAGCCTGTAATAAGATGAGAGATCCTATCTCGGAAAGGCATGCATTGTCCCTAATCCTCAACAATTTTTCGCAGCCGTTAAGAGGATTGATCTCCACAGCGCCATCAAGGACCTTCATTGAGCTGAATGAACGAGCCGAATGGCTCGAACTGAGTGTGGAAAATGGAGTCTATGAAGGCTTTACCTTTTCCAAGAACAACTCTCAGGGTGAGCAGAAGAAGAAAGCTCACTTCACCTTCTCTGCCAACAATAACAACAACAATAGCCGAAATCAGTACAAAGGGCAGAAGAAAGATTACTGCTACGGTACAGGCAATTCCAACAATAAAGGAGATCAGAAAACAAAGCCTGCTCCTCAATACAGCAAGCCCTCTCAGCAAGACTAAGGGCCGAAACTGCGCGAAAAAGTTAAACATGAAGGATGGAGTTATGACCGAAAATTCACTCCTCTCGACCAATCACTCAAAGATGTGCTCGAGTATATGCTGTCGAAAGAAATGGTCAAGTTGCCTAGACTGGTCGATCCACCTGTGCCTATGGGGAAATGGAAGGATCAATTCTGCAAGTTTCACAGAACAGTGGGACATAGCACTGAGAACTATTTCGTTCTCAAGAACATTGTGCAGGATCTTATCGATAAAAATCTATTGGTAGAAGGAGAAGAAGAAGAAAAAATGGACATTCTTAAGCAGCCTTTTCCTTCACACACCACAGCAGTAGTATCTGCCCAACC
Source organism: Nuphar pumila (assembly GCF_984573655.1). Taxonomy (NCBI): domain Eukaryota; kingdom Viridiplantae; phylum Streptophyta; class Magnoliopsida; order Nymphaeales; family Nymphaeaceae; genus Nuphar; species Nuphar pumila. The sequence continues at coordinate 30,388 of NW_028323186.1, read as the reverse complement.
ATTCCTGCCACATGAGCGCATCAAGCCATGTTCTGCACAAGATCTTCAGGTTCAGCACCAGGTGTCAGTACTTCGACAAGCGACTCCTGATTCTAAGAAGATGGATCTAATCTCAGCATTGGGTAAGATGAAAGTCTCCGAAGCATCGGTAAAGTCAGTCCCCAAGTCAAAGGGACTTCCTGATTTTCTCAATCAAATCATCAAGCCCAAGCCGGGGAATTCAAGTCAGAAGCCTCTGACCGCTCTGTCCAATGTTTTCATTTTTGACTTGGCCAAAAGTTCCTGCAAGCATCAGCAAGTACTGGACGATCTGCTCAGAAAAATCAAAGTTAAGCCCAGTACCACTCCTGAAGACATGGCACAAATTGTGAATTCAGCTATGACTAATGCGCCGATTACTTTCTCGGATGAGGACCTTCTAAAGCCTCATTCCTTTCACAATAATGCTCTTTACATCGTCGTTCGCGTAAGGGGAATGACAGTACCCCATGTACTAGTTGATGGAGGCAGCAACCTCAACATATGTCCCGAAATGACCGCAAAGGCGCTAGGCATTAAGGAAGAAGAATACATTCCAGATCCTATCACCATCTATGGGTTTGACAACCATGGTCAGACGGCAAAAGGCAAGATATTCTTGAAGTATTCATTAATTATTCGGTACATTCAGTGGTTTTTCATGTGGTCAATGTGCCACCCACCTACAATTTGCTGCTCGGAAGGACATGGATTCATAATGCAAATGCAGTACCTTCCACCTTACATCAATGCGTAAAATGGTCAAAAGGTGGAATGATTACAACAGTGCTCGGAGAGGACCCGGAAGAAAGGCTCCCACAGCCTATGATACCTCGACCATCATTCACTGCAGATATTCCTAGCATCAGAGAGAATGAAGAAATCAGTCTCAAAGAAAGTCAGGAGATACTCCAGGCAACATCAGAATTATCCCTGCACACTGTAGCTATGACCCGATGGAAAGGTCCCAAGTTTTTCAAGATTGGAGGTCGTATCGGCTACGACACTGTCAAAGATCATCCATTGTTTCCACAATTCATGAAAGTAAGAAAGGGATTCGATTTACTTCTGAAACATGGTTATCAACCCTTTAAAGGACAGGGCAAAAATGAAGATGGTCGTGTTGAGCCAATGATCCAAAAGCATCGTCCCCACAGGGCAGGACTAGGGTTTTCCGGCAGGAACTCACCAAGAGGACCGTTTTTGTTAAAGGGACACATTGAGAATCGTTGTTGCATTTCCTTTCTATTCCTTTCAAAATAAATGTCTCAATGTCTTTTATCAATTCAAATCAATAAAATGTCAATTTTCTTTGTCTATTTGGATGCCATCTGCCTCTTTTGTCTCTACATCCTCATTTTATAACTCAATGTCATTTTATGCATAATTCTTTTTAAATGATGGTTTGTCGTATGATGGACGATTTTTCCTGAATCCCATTTCTTATCTAAAATTTCAGAAATGTCTTCCCGAGCAATCAAGAAACTCGTTATCAATCCCAAGGCTTTCCAGAAATTGGCAACAATTCACCGAGTCAAAGCAAGCACAGGAGATAGCAAGGTTGCAAAGCAGTTAGATGATTATGCAGAATTTGATCCGTCTCTTCAGGAATTACCAGAGTTCGCCTCAGTTCAGAAGCAAGATGAACCATCCGCTCTAGTACAAGATCCAACCGAAGATGTTAATATCGGTTCAGAGGAAGATCCCAAAATTCTCCAGATCGGAACTAGTCTGAGTCCGCAAGAAAAAAAAAGGCTTACAGATTTTCTCAAGTGGCATGAAGAAGTGTTCGCATGGACATATGAAGACATGCCGGGCTTAGACCCCAAATTGGTCGAACACCGACTCGTTTTGAAGCCAGAGGTAAAGCCAGTTAAGCAAAAGCTGAGAAAAATGGATCCTAAAATAGAGCAACAAGTCAAAGAAGGACTTGAAGATCTGCTCAAAGCAGGATTTATTCGAATTATTGACTACCCAGACTGGTTAGCCAATATCGTCATTGTCCCAAAGAAAAGTGGCAAAGTCAGGATTTGCATAGACTTCAGAGACCTCAACAAGGCAACTCCGAAGGATGACTATCCACTGCCAAGCATTGATCTGCTGATTGACAGCACAGCAGGACATGCCATGTTCTCCTTCATGGATGGATATTTTGGCTACAACCAGATCAAGTTGGCCGCCCGCGACCAATCAAAAACTTCCTTTACTACGCCTTGGGGCACTTTTTGCTATACAGTTATGCCTTTTGGGCTCAAGAATGCTGGAGCAACATATCAACGGCCGATGGCCGTTATCTTTCATGATCAAATGCGCAAAATCATGGATGCATATGTTGACGATATTCTTTTGAAATCTAAAGAGGGAGAGGATCACCTCGAAGCACTTGATCAAGTCTTTAAAAGACTTATTCTTTACAAGTTAAGGCTTAACCCACAAAAGTGTGTCTTTGGAGTCAAATCAGGCAAACTGTTGGGTTTTCTGGTCAGTAAAAAAAGAATTGAAGTTGACCCAGCCAAAGCCAAGGCTATCATTGTTATGCCACCCCCGAAAAATCTCAAAGAGTTGCGTAGCCTTCAGGGACGCATGCAATCAATTCGGCGATTTATTTCCAACTTGGCGATGAGATGTGAACCTTTCAGCCACTTGCTGAGAAAAGGAGTAAAGTTCGAATGGGGACTAGAGTGTCAGCTATCGTTCGATCGAATCAAGAAGTATCTTCTCAATCCTCCAATCCTGAAGCCGCCAGATTTGGGAAAACCTCTTCTGTTATACATCTTAGTCAATCAAGTTGCATGTGGTGGATTCTTGGCACAATACAAAGAAGGCAGCCTGATAGAGCACGCCATCTATTACGTGAGTAAGACTTTCGTAGATTATGAAAAGAAATACTCTCAAATAGAGAAGACCTGCCTAGCTCTGGTATGAATGTGTCAGAAGCTAAGACACTACCTGCTAGCATCAGAAGTTAAAATCTTGTCTAAACTCAATCCTCTCAAGTATATTTTAGAGCAGCCTTTCCTCAGCGGACGAGTCGCAAAATGGCAAGTCTTATTGATGCAGTATGACTTAGAATATGTCTCGCAGCAATCAATCAAAGGCCAAGCAATTGCAGACCAATTGGCGGATTTTCCTCTGGCAGAAGAAGTGAAAGCCGAAGATGATTTCCCTGATGAGCAGATTTGCAATATCCAGCAATTTCCAGTATGGAGTTTATTTTTCGATGGTTCTAAGAATATGGCCGGAATAGGCATCGGAATTTTATTAATCACTCCTGAGAAAGAAATGATTCCATTTTCTCTCAAGCTCGACTTTCAATGCACTCATAATATGGCTGAATATGAAGCCCTGATTCAAGGTCTAAAGATTCTACTAGACTTCAATGTCAAGAGAGTACATGCCTACGGTGACTCATTACTCGTTGTCAATCAAGTTCGAGCCGAATGGCAAGTGAAAGATCAGAAGTTATTTCCCTATCAGAAAATTGTTTCAGCTCTTGTCAGCAAGTTTGAAGAATTTCAGTTATTCCACATCAAGAGAGATTTTAATCAAGTGGCCGATAGTCTCGCCAGTTTAGGCTCCATTATGGCATTCAGAAATGGAGAATCTTGTCGCTCTTTTGAAATTGGCAGACTTGACCAACCTGCTTTCCTTCCAGCGGAACAAGTAAACCAGGCTGAGCAAAGGAAGAAACCTTGGTATTACAACATCAACAATTTCATAGAAACCGGCGAATTTCCTCCAGAACTCTCAAAGAAAGAGCAGCGAGCAATCCCGCGTATGTCTACTCGATACTTCATTTTGGCCAATATCCTCTATCGCCGTGGATTCAGTTCAGAGTATTCCAGATGTTTAGATGAAGACGAAGCCAAAGAAGTCGTGCGAGAAGCACACGAAGGCATTTGTGGTGGCCATGTCGGCTACCAAACCCTTGTCAAGCAAATCATAAGAGCAGGGTACTATTGGAAGACTATGCAACAAGACTGTTATCATTATGTGAAGAAGTGTGTACAATGTCAGATACATGCACCTTCCATCCATGCTCCAGCAACTTATTTACAGTCGGTTGTTTCTCCATGGCCGTTCTCCATGTGGGCCTTCGATGTCGTAGGTCCCATCACTCCTTCAACTTCAAATGGCCATAAATATTTCCTTGCTGCAACAGAATATTTCACCAAGTGGGTAGAAGCTATCACTCTTCGCACAGTAGAAGGCCGACATGTGGTCTCTTTTATTCACAAGAGCATCCTTTGTCGTTTCGGCATCCCGCATGACATTGTATCAGATAATGGTAGTCATTTCAAGAATGAAAGAATGAAGACATTCTGCTCAAAATTCAAGATCTATCACCATTTTTCCGCTCCATATTATCCACAAGGGAATGGTCAGGCAGAGGCCACCAATAAGATTTTGATTCGAATCCTGGAGCGAACTTTGGAAACAGGTCGTGACTGGCATGAGAAGATCCACGATGCACTATGGGCCTACCGGACCACTATTCGCACCCCAACGAATGCTACTCCATCAGAATTGGTATATGGAACAGAAGTAGTATTGCCGCTACATGTTCAAAAGCCCGCTTTGAAATTTGCATCGCTGCTAGAATTACCCCTTGATCGATATCAGCAGCAGCGATTGGTACAGTTAGACTTACTTGACGAGAGAAGGCTGAAAGCAGCAGAACATGCTCAATCCTATCGCCAGAGAGTAGCCAGGCAGTATACGAAGTCTGTCATCGAAAGAAGGTTCAAAGTCAATGATTTAGTAATTCGATCCACGGCTTATCTCAAGCATCATACCGGCGGGAAATGGTCGCCAAATTGGGAAGGCCCATATGTCATCAAAGAAGCATTACCCCGAAACTCATATCGGCTCATCAACGCCGATGGGGTAGAATTGCCAGATCCCATTAATGCTCGACACTTGAAAAAGTTCTACACTTGAAACATTTAGTCTCCTCTTGTAATCTGCCCGTTTCCTTCAAATAATGATTCATCTTTCCTAGTTACATTGGGGCATTTTAAAATTTTGTTCTGTATGCAGGCAGGATAAACAAATTCCTCATTTCACGCACCTGTGCATTCATGTGCATCAATTAATATTCATTTGCATTCAACTACATTAACAACAAGCCCAGTCAGTAGTGGGATTTCAATAAACAGTCCCATCACAATTTCTAATGATTCAAAATTTGAAGGTAATTACCAATACTGAACTAAAACCCAGTGCTCGAACTGGTATTATTTCAAAATCCAGTACTCAAACTGGCACATTTTCAAAATCCCAATTTTTCAGAAAACCAAGTTCCGACTCGGGTTTTTTATTCAAATCATTTTCATTTATTGATCCGGGTTCCGACTCGAGATCTCTCTATGTATTCGAGCTCAGATTCGAGCTCCTCATTGTCATTTGTTGATCCGAGTTCCGACTCGTGATCTCATTATCTTATTCAAGCTCAGATGTGAGCTCTTCATTTTCTTTTGTTGATCCGGGTTCCGACTCGAGATCTCTTTAGTTACTCGAGCCTTGACTCAAGCGCTTCATTTTCTTCTGTTGATCCGGGTTCCGACTCGTGATCTCTGAATTTTATTCGAGCTCTGACTCGAACTCATCATTCTCCTTTGATTAATTCCAGTCATTTCAATCATCAAAGTCTGTCAATTGCTCGAATTTGACATTTTGACCTCCAAATTCCAATTTAAATCTTCAAATCAGGCAATTCTCCAATTTCGACCTCTAGGTCACCCAATTTCCAATTCTCAATTTCAATTACCAATTTCCAATTTTCGACCTTTGGGGTCACACAATTTCGACCTTTCGGTCAACCAATGCCAAATTTTCGACCTTCGGGTCAATCAATTCTCAATTTCGACCGTCAGGTCATCCAATTTTGACCTTCGGGTCATTCAATTTTCAACAACTAATTTTCCAATTTCCAATTTCGACCTTCGGGTCAATCAATATCAATATCCAAGTTCAATCATTTTCTCTTGCGAAAGACCCTTTTAGGGAGAGTTCGAGGGAGCTCATTCTTTTCGCATGCTATCCAATTCGTTCACTTAGCCCCTTTTTAGGGAGAGTTTGAAGGGACTCGCGTCTTTGTGAACCGTTTGCAAAACAATTTCCAATGTCACACGAGGAACCCTTTTTAAGGGAGAGGCTCGACGGAGACTCGTTTTTCTTGTAACCCCCAATTTCATACTAGGCCATCTTCATCCTGAAGGACCCTCCTTGCAGGGAGAGTGTGATGGACTCGTTCCTTTCATGACCCAATTTTTCTGACCTCACTATTATCGGCCCCCTTTCCATAACAGAAGCCTAATATTAGGGAGCTTTGACGAAAGCTCAATTTCTCTTCGAAAGTTCGTTTTGCAAACACCTCCTCTTTAGGGAAGAGAGGAGTATTTCCCATTTCCCATTCAGGTAAGGGCTAAGCCTGAGTCTCTCTTTTTGGGGAAAAAGAGAGGAGAATTTTCGTCGCGGATGTGTTGAGCCGGATTTCAAATACTCATTTTCACCAAGGATTTCAAGAAAATTTTGTCAATTTGTCAATCAATTGTTGATTTCAGAATCTTTATTGTACAAATCTTTATTTCAGTTTACCGTCAGCATTACTTCCAAAAGAGCGAAGCTTTTGCGAAAATGGATTCAAACTTCAAATTCTTTCTATTGGCCAACCAAAAGGATGAAGGATAAGTCCTCGATATGGCCAGAAAAGAAGATTCAATGTTATTGAAAAGCTGTAGATGATCGATATTGATCGCAGTCAATGGCGCATCTTTAAAGGCTATTCTTGTAAAGACAAGGCAATAGAAATATCCTGAGTGCTAGAAAAGAGAGCATTTACCCAAGTCCTGTCTCCTCAGAATCACCTAAGCTGCAATTAAATATCCGCAAAAGGGATCTCTCACCTGTCGTCAAGATGAAGGCGAATTAGGCGAGTAGACCCCCGGGGCCAAAGAAGATTCGAAACATCTCCAAGATGACGGAGTTTGTGACGGATCCTTCCAGGGAAAGTCCAAAGCACTGTCGAGATGAAGGCAGATGCGATGAACCTCTCGACAATCCCTAAAAGATATTTAATTTCAGCTATCGCCCAAAGATCTCCAAACCCATCATCCAAGAAGGATCGAAACATCTCCAAGTTGAAGGAGTTTGTGACGTATCCTTCCCAAAAGAGAGAAAGAGAGGAAAAAGAAAGAGAGAAAAAGTAAGAACATCTCCAAAATGAAGGAGAATGTAGCAAAAACCCAGAGAGCCAAAAGAGCGCAGAAAGATTATCATGAGAGAAGCCCTCAGGATATCAAACTGCCAGATCTATCAAGAATCCTCTTTAATCTTGTGAAATTCTATTATCAATACTCTTTCATCAATTGCTTTCATAAATATCAAATTCTCTTTCCCGCTCATATCAAGGAAATTGATAACTTCTTTGAAAAAGGTCAATTGCAAGCAATTTGGATTTCAAGTCTCGATTCTACGAAGTGAACCTTGTTTGGAGGTAATGCTTTAGGTAGAAAAGAAGGAATGTCTTTGCAACAATGTGCAACATTTTCAAAAATTTTGAATCAACAGCAGAATTTCCAACATTTTGACAATATTTTCTAACTATTCTGACATGAAGTGAGAGCTTGATGTCCATTTTCGATGCATCCTGACACCAATTTTAAATCCCTCCTAAGGACTTGATTCCTTCCCTTCTTTGAGAGCATGAACTCTCAGATTGCACACTTCCCTGTGTCCCCACTGTCCCACCACGGACAGTCCCATTTCGGTTCGAGGTCGAACCACCAATCATTTCCCGCAAAAGGCAATTTCAAAAAGCTGATTTTAGTCTCAGCAATGCGACGCCCAAAATCAATCCCTTTTCAAGCTTTAGGGACCCCATTTTCCTTCCTTTTGCAAAAACCCTGTCAGATTTATTGTGCAAAATCCGAAGGTTCCATCATGGTCTCTTCTTTCGAGGTATTCCATTTTCCGCCTGATCAGGATAAGGGTATAAACCTGAGCCTCCTTCAAGGAGGTATTCCATTTTCTGCCCGATCAGGATAAGGGTATAGACCTGAGCCTCCTTCAATGAGGTATTCCATTTTTCTGCCCGATCAGGTCAAGGATTAAAAACCTGAGCTTCGTTCCACACGGAGCATTTTCTGTCCCATCCAGGTTAAGAGCAAAAACCTGAACTTCGCTTTCACTGAGCGAATTTATTTCCTCTTTATTCTCCATTTCATATCTACCATCTTCTTCGGGCTAACTTCTTCATACCTAGTCAGATCCTTCTAACTGGGGCATTTTTTTTATATATATAGCCCAAATTTGGTGTGTTTTCTTTGCCACTAAGCTCGACCATAAGCCGGCTTAGTAGCAAAGAGGGGCATCTGTAAACACCCCAAATTTTCACTCACATTCTTGACATTGCCCTTAATCGGCACATTTCAGTTCTCCAGAAGCAATGAAGGGCAAAATAGTCATTTTCCAAGATTGAACCTTGCAGAAAGTCCTAAATTTCATTCTTGAGCCTCAAAATTTCTATATTTAGGTTCAGAGACATCTTCAAATTGAAAATTTTCAAAATCCTTTTCCTGGAGAAGAAAGTAGAATTTCCACTTCCTGGTTTAGAGTGACATTTCACTGAAACATGTCTTTGCATCGCATTGCATGAACACTTTGCATCATTTCATTGCATAGCATATCTGTTTGAGATCCAGAACTCCTAATCTTCAAAATTGTCCATCCAAATTTGATTTTTAAACTTTTCAAAATTGATTTTTTTTAAAAACCCTGAGATTTCAAAATTGCCAATCTTTCCCATTTTACCCCCAGGACTTTGAATTACAAAAATTTTCTCAAGAAAACAATCTGGATATTTGGATATTGATTTTAAAGATTTTATCTCAAAACTTTTTGCAAAAGATTTTAAATCTCTTTACAAATTTTGTTTCTACATTTATCCATATTTTCGCCCTGAAAACCCAATTTTTTTCAAATTCTTGAAAAACAAATAATGTTTTATCTCGTATTTTCAAATAAATGGAGCGGGACCCACCCGGAGTTCGTACCAATTTGCAAAATTTTCTTTTTTATTTCTCAATACTTATTTATTTATTTTATTTTTTTTTTAGTTAGTGGGCCCACACACATGTGGCACCCCAATTGAAAATAAAAGACTTTCAAAAACAAAACAAAACTTTATTTTCAAAAGGATTTTAAAAGTGGGTTGAGGTGGCATTTCCATAAAAGCCTCTCATTTTTTTTTTTTATTTCTTTTTATTTGTTTAAATAAAGTTTTTAGAAGGAGGCAGCCTTAAATGGCACAACCGAACTTCCAAAAAAAAAAAAAAGGTAATAAATTTGATTTCTATCTAAACTTATGAAAGAAAACAAGGTTTTGAAAAAAAAAAAAACCCAAAGAGACGCCTCTTTTAAAAATAGCAAGCTTTCAAAGCAATGAGGCATCGGTTTCATGCCTTTTGCAAAAATTTTCAAATTTTTTTTTTTTAACGGAACCTCATTAAGGGGAAGGGGATGCGTTGCTTTTGTAGAAGAAAGGAATTTTTTTTTTAGAAAGAGAGACACTCACGAAGGAAAGGAGGAGGATCTTTTGATGTGGATTTTCGGTTTTTGGTAGGGAGCTCAAAGGAGAAAGGGAAGAGGCGTTTTCAAGCTTCAGCCCCAACCATTTAGGGGGGAGCCATCTTCAGCAAAAGGGGCGACGTCTTCACGGACTTTGGGTAGATTTCTTTCAAGCCATCTTCAGCCCCAGCCATTGGAGGATCGAGGGCCATCTTCAGCCCTTCAGCCCAGCCAACGTTGGCATCTCTTTCACCTCCACCGGTTGGCTCAACAGCAGAAGATCGGCCATCACCATCCTCCACGTTACCTTCAGCCTTCCCAGCTTCTCCAGCCCACCAGCAAAAGAGGAAGCCATCTCCAACCTCTGCGTTACAGCCTTTTTCCAATCCATCAGAAGTTGCCGCACACCCTTCAATCCAGCCAGTTTCTGCACTTTCATTCAGCTCACACGCTGCAGGGATCTACAACTTCAGCCTACAAACCATCTAACGCAGAGATCCAGCAGGGGGCTCTCCTGTCTTCAGCTCCACCAGCAGCCCAACTGCAGGAGAGCCAACGTGACCATCTTTCTTCAGCCCAGCTGAGGTCCAGAAGGAAACCTCCCCTGCTCTTAGTTGCTGTTGAACCAAAGGTAAGGATCAGAATTTATTTTTCTATAAACATTTTTTTTTTGTCTACAATGAGAAATCCCTTTACCCATATTTTGTTCTGCACTTTACATGTTTTCCTTCCATCGTGCATTAGTTGCAGATGGATGTTATATTCAGTTCTGCACCATTTTATCTTGCCTTTTTACTTTAAAAAAAAAAAACTCTGTATCTGTGCATTGTTAACATCCATCACTTTAACTGCGTATTTTTGATTCATCACACCATTCATAAATCTGTTATTGTGCATTCCTGCATTTTCTTTTCTTTTATTATCATTATAGCATTCATTTTTTTTTTTTTTACATCACACGATGCATGGCTGTCTGATTTTTATTTTATGCAAAAGTTTTAAGCATTGACGCACTTCCCTCTAAGTTTTAAGCATTGCTGAAACAGAAGGTATTTTGTGTTTGATATATCATTGCTGCATTTGCTTCATGTACCACTAAATGAACATCTGCAGGTGTCTGTTCTGTGCTTCAATGCGTATCTGCAAGTGTCTTTGCATCTACTAGTTCACCAGAACATGTAACTTTAGTTGTTCATACAACCTCTTTTGAACTTCCATGAAGTATAGTGACCCCTTTAAACACCCATGAACTTCAGAACACCTTTAAACACCCATGAACTTCAGAACACCCTTAGGTGTTGCCTTATCAGGCCCTCCAAGCTGTGTGATGGCTTCAACAAATCTATCATGAAGATCAGTTGTCCAGCGAAGACGCTGTTTGGTTGATCCCATTCCACTTGTTGAAGCATGAATTCCGACTGAACCCATAGGGATATCAACATCTCCTGTAGAGAATGGCTTCTTTCCTTATCTCTCATGAGAAACTTAAGTGAATTCTGAGTTTTGATCTTCATGAAGCATAGAGAGCTGGTGTTGTTTCATGGGCCTGAGTGTGAAGCCTCCAAGAGTTGGTGGGGCTTTTGAGTTATGTGTATGTATGTGTGTGAGAGAGAGAGAGTGGGAGAAGGTTTTGACATGAGCAAAAGGTCAAAATGTGATGAGAAAACCATGTAGAAAGGCTTCTAGGCATTAGCAGCGTGTTTGGTAGTTGAACATTGCCTTGACTAAGTTGTTCAATTGATTATAAGCTGCTGTACATGATGAGTATGGTTGAGCAAGATCTTAGAAAAATATGCACAGGAAGGCTCTCTTCAACACACACCATATGTATCCTATGACTGGGGAGGAGCTGGACTAAAAAAAAAAATTTTTTTCTCCATCATGTCTTAATTGTTGACAGATTTCCACATTTTTTTTTAGGCTTTGTTGCATATGTAACTTCTGCAATGTTCCACCTATATATCAGCAGCTTAGTGTCTTGCATATATTCTGCATATATGTATACATCCTGAAAATTAATATTGGATATACCATTTCTTGCTTTCGTCTAGCATGATTCTGTGCAAAGAAATTAAATTTTTTTTTTTTTTTTTTTATGCCCTCACCATTCACTTTTACACAGCAGCTACTGCATTTTTTTTTTTTCTTATTTTCTCTTGCTGCATTTGCACAACAGCACCTGCTGTGTCAATATCATGTTCCACTTATCTTACGTGTACCATCGCCATTAGTTTCTCTTCACACCATCATTTGTTTTCTCATGAATATCAAGTGTTGCTACCAGATTTATAAACGTAGGAGGATAGGTTTTCTATTGATATGAGACCCTCTTGATAAAACCGTAGGATGCATTTAGCCTTTCTCTTCTGCTGCAGGTACACAGTCTTGAAAATTGATTATGTTCATGAACGGATATATCCATATCCGTTCATGATCTTTGTGCCAACTTTTGCACGCTTCTTTACTGATACATGGAGAAGCTCTATACCCGATTTTGTTGCAAAATATGTTGTAATTTGTGAAATATGACTGCGTAAAATTGCCTACAGAAAATGTATATATCTGTATTTTCTGGTTTTACCCATTATATGAAATTTCCATTAAATTTGTATATTTTCTCATTATATGTATATATATATCTATGTATATGTATATCTAGAGTATATCTACCTATATGTATAGGTATATATGTATATATATGTATATATATATACATATACATAGATACATACTTATATACATATATATATATATCCCTTCATATGTACTTGTTATTACATATATTTTCATTTTCTCTTACTTTTGTAAATATATCTTCATTATCATACATCATCCATCATAAATTCGAGTATTTCTATATTTATCTATATATCTTTGTTGTATATAGTATATATGTCCATTTCCTTGTTTATTTTGTCTTAACTCTCATTTTGCAGGAAAATCTAGAAGATGCAGATTCTTTGGCTCCATTTCAATTTTTTTTTTTTTATGAAATGTAATAATCCAATGTAAACCTTGGAATAAGATTTACTTTTACTGCTTAGATTAGGCCGCATCTCATATAGTTTGATTTCAGTAATATCCTGATTCTATGATGCATATATCTCAATTTTCCAAATTCACCGTGGATGAACACGAATGGCACATGCACAAACTCTTAGAGAGTTGATGAACTCGGTGGAGTTCATATTTACGGCCCTAGTCGGAATATGGACGAGACCCAGATCCATCATCTCTCTACCAGTCACATTGAGCCTACACTCTTAGGCTATCTTGAAAATGCACCTCATATTTCCAATGTTTTCAAAATATTGTGAATTAATTCAAATAAACCCTGAATATATTCATGGCCACAGTCAGAATATGTGAAGGATTTACTTTGGATTAATCCACACCTTTCCAACAAATTTTTCAGAAATATTTTCAAAAGTGCATTCATTCATTCAAATCATCTGCATCATTCGTTTTTCTCATGATTTTCTCAAAAGATTTTCACTTCATGGAATCAATTTCTCAAGAAACTATGATGATATTCGGAGTTGGATTTCCCAAATCAAATGTTTTCCTGTGATCTTCCTTAAAAAGTTATTTTCTTAAGATCCATTTTCAAAAGGAATTTTCATATTTCTCAAGAATCAGAAATCGATTTTCCAACATTTCAAAAGACAAGATTCTCAGGAATTCAATTTCCTAAGTTTTGAATTTCCTTTTCCAATGAATTTTTCCTACAAAATTTTTTATCGTTTTCTTAAGAAAATTCTCAAAAATCCGAGTTTTTCTGACAAATGCTTCCCTTTTCAAATATTCATCTTTTCTCAAGAATTCCTTATCTTTTCCCGAGATTCTCATTTCTTCATGATATTCCAAGTCTTTCTAAACTCTCTTAAAATTTTCCAGAGATTACTATTTCCTCATGGTTTTTCCAATCTTTCTCAACTTTCTCAAGATTTTCCTGAGATTCCCATTTCTTCATGATTTTTCTAAGTCTTTCTAAGCTTTCTCAAGATTTTTCTAAGATTCTCATTTCTTCATGATTTTCTGGATTTTATAAACTTTCTCAAGATTTTCTCGAGATTCTCATTTCTTCAGAATTTTTAAAGTTTTTATAAACTTTCTCAAGATTTTTTCGCGATTCTCACTTCTCCAAGATTTTCCAACTCTTTATAAACTTTCTCGAGATTTCAAAACCTTCTTCGTCTGAGTTTTCCTGAGAGATTGAGTTCCATCTTTTTCCTGAGAAACGCTTTTCAACTTCAAATGTTTTCTAAGCATACATCATAGTTTTCCAACCCATATTTTACCAAATCTCATAGCACATGCCTGAATTCTCTGCGCATTTAGGATAGAACACCATTTCGATGATTTTACTAAGTCAAGCATAATTTTGGTCCTTGGTTCGATTACCCCTGTTAAAGGCGGCAGGAACGGTCGAACCTCGTACCGACAGGTCGAGCCCCATCCCATGGATTTTCCCAAAATTTTCAAAACGGAGGCGAGTATTTCAAAACAATTTCCAAAATCCGGTCAAGTTTGAATCGCGAAAGCATTTCCCTCTCTCTTCCGCAAGGAAGGGAAGACGGGAAAAATTTTGCGACGATAACAGGTTTGGCGACCGTGATGAGACCTGTCCTTGTCTGACCTAAATTATGCTTGACTTAGTTCAATTATTGAAATTATGTTCACAAAATGTCAGCTTTTACTTTCAATATCATGTGAGCCTAGGAGTTTAGATTCTGACCTAGCTGACATTGACTGCATATAGCTTAGGCATGGTTTGGTAGGACCAGATTGAGGAGAAATTTTCATGTTCACATAGACTTAGGTCTAAATACAACTCTCCTCAATTTAGGATCTGAATGCAAACAATGTATGTTTCTTCAAAGATTTTCAAAAGTCTATCTCTCTAGGACTTAGAGCCATCTATTCCTTGCATGGGATCATTTTCAAAACCTCAATTACCTATTATTACCCGGTCTTCACGTTGCTGGGCTCTCTTCCAGAACCCTAGTTCGGGACAGAGCCTCACAACTGGGCCAACTATTTGGGTTAACACCCCCCTACCACGTACCGCGGGCCACAGTCCGAAGTATATTGATAGGCGCTCAAGGATGTTGGAAAACCTTACCTTAGAATCGGAGTTGAAATTCTATGCCACGTACCTCGGATTTCGGTTCGAGTATATCGGCATAACTGGACTGGACAAAGATGATCTGAACCTAGAGATAGGATTAGGGTCCTACAACTGTTTTCAAAATGATGCATCTAGAGTCAACCTTTTAGGGAGTGCTGAATGTGCATAAATGTTTGTGCAGGATGTGATTGTATGTGTATGATTTCCTTAATTTTTTATATTTCCCAATATTTTCCAACTTATTAGGCCTTTTCCAAAGCATCCTTATTTTCCCACAAGATCTTTTTCTCAAACCCTGGACGATTTTTTTCAAATATCCCATTTCTTCCAAAACTCCAGGCGATTTTACATTCTTCCTTTCTACTGAATCTCGAATTTCTAGCTGCATTTTTATCCTGCCTATAAAATTTTTCAAAATTTCTCACATTTTCCTAAGTCTCATTCTGAGTCTTTCTCTGTTTTCAGTTCGATGGCATCCAGTCAAGTCGATCCTATCTTTCCTGAAGGTCACATCTCCTTTAAGGTGCGACAAGGTCGTCCTGAACATCGAGCCCTTAGCACCGGAACTTTCATTCCCCGGTGGTATTATTCCTGGCTAAAGAGCTTTTCCCGAATGTTCCCGGACCATTTGAGCGAGTGCGGATTAGAACTGGTGTCAGCAGTTGGGAAGCAGACCATTAACGGCAACTTGATCCATGCAATGGCAGAACGATGGAATCCTCGAACATGTACCTTCTGGTTCCCATGGGGAGAGATGACCGTTTTAATGGATGAATTTTCAGAAATCATGGGATTACCAGAACCAGCCGGTCAGCCAAGTGATCCATTAGAACATCAATTCCTGATCAATGTCAAGGGTTTGGACCCCCAGGACTCCTTAGCTCGTATGACAGGCTGCCGATCCTGGCCTTTGATCCAGTTGGAAGGGAATGAATATGTCGATTTGCTCGAGTTGTACCGCCAGTACGGGACCTTCGTCGAAGTCAGCTCGCTATCAAGAACAGCCAAAGAAAGGATTCAGAATGCAATGGTTCTGTGCACCGTAGGATTATCCCTCTTCCCAGATGGACAAAACTACATGGACATCAGAATAATTCAGCTCATGAGAAGATGGGGAAGTCGACAGACTAATCACCTCTCCATAGCCATGGCAGCGCTCGCCTTCCTATATCGAGGTCTGACTCGATTCTCACTTGGAGAATCCATCTTAGTTGAAGGATGCATCTACGCGCTTCAATCCTGGTTCTTTCAGCATGTTCCAGCCCGAGCAAGCTCTTTCAGATATAATGGTCAAGAACTTCTTCCAGTGTCGCAGTACCGGTCTATGATCAACAACATTCAAGAGGATGACGTAGTTTGGGACTATTTTGATCGGCAGTTATCTCCTCCCAGATACACCTATGCTTATGGCAAGAGGTTCAAGTTATTGGGCCCATTCTTCTGCACTTACTACCAACCAGAGAGGTGTGTCTGGCAGTTCTCCCAGAGACAGCAGTACGTCGAAGCCCGATTGTTATCAGGTGTTATGGCAGAGTTTGATCTCACTTCCGCGCAATGGTCCGGGGCATATCATTCTGCCCGCTACGGCTGGGATTCCTTTGTCTCTCTTAAAATTTTCCCTGGTCCTAGAGTGTCTGCTGATTATCGTGAATGGTGGCAAATTGTTTGTCCTCCATCTCTTTGTCAAGATCAATAAAATCATGTTTTCTCATTTTAATAAAATTCTCTCATTTTCTATTATGGCTTGACGACCTCGCCTAGGTAACAAGGCATATTTTTGTTGTTTGTTTCTCGTGCTAAGAATTGACAACACAATTGTCGTGATTCTCGCGACGACTCAGTCCCTAGTAATGGGATATCTTCTTCAAATTGTCTACCATATTTTTCCATAAATATTTCTTCCAAAAGCCAATTTCTTCATAATCTAATCAGGTCTTTGCCCTGCAGAGAGCATCCGCAGCAAAATCTGAGAGCATCCATATCATTTGATGGTTGAGACAAGATCAGGCAAAAGAACAACGGTATCGCAGTACTCGTCAGCCTCAGAAGAAGAGATGGGCTCTCCCCGATCCGAGAAGAGTCAAGAGCAGCAACAAGAGGATGACAGCATAGACCCTCAAATGTATGCCATATTCCGAAAGATGATGAATAAAATGATGAGTGAACAGGCTGGGACTAGTGCAGGAAAAAATCAATTCAGAGAAAAGTTCCACGGACACAAGAATAAGAAGGCTCCCAAAAAGCAGATTGAATCAGAAGAAATCTCAGATGAATCTGAATCAACTGAAGACACTGAGGAAGAATATGAGGTGCCTCCGGCATTTCAGAAACGTGGCCGAGAACAAAGGAGGAGCCGAAAAGCAAAGAATCAAGTTACAGAGGAGCCCCTGCAGTCGCAATTCAGGAAAATGGCCCGAGTTGTTAAGGATCTCCAAGCCCGTGAAAAGGGCAAGAAAGTCTTTACCAGTGAAGACTTCCATGACGGCCTCGAAGGGGATGATGATCTCGAAAACTTTCCCCGAAAATTCATCAAGTTCGATGGCTTTGGTGATCCGAAAGCCCATCTCACCACTTTCTTCGCAGAGTGTTCAAGATTCAAGAGAGATAACAGAGCACTGTTCCTGTGTTTCCCTCGCAGCTTGGAAGGAGTTGCAGCTAAATGGTATGCTGAGCACATCAATCCCATCGAGCTCAAGGAGTTCGATAAAGTGGTAAATTTATTTATTGAACGCTTTTTGTTCAATACAGAAGCGCTCCCGACATTAAGTCATCTCTGCAGTCTGAGGCAGAATGAGAATGAAAAAGCACGGGACTTCATTCACAGATGGAGGTCAGCCTGTAATAAGATGAGAGATCCTATCTCGGAAAGGCATGCATTGTACCTAATCCTCAACAATTTTTTGCAGCCGTTAAGAGGATTGATCTCCACAGCGCCATCCAGGACCTTCATTGAGCTGAATGAACGAGCCGAATGGCTCGAACTGAGTGTGGAAAATGGAGTCTATGAAGGCTTTACCTTTTCCAAGAACAACTCTCAGGGTGAGCAGAAGAAGAAAGCTCACTTCACCTTCTCTGCCAACAATAACAACAACAATAGCCGAAATCAGTACAAAAAGCAGAAGAAAGATTACTGCTACGGTACAGGCAATTCCAACAATAAAGGAGATCAGAAAACAAAGCCTGCTCCTCAATACAGCAAGCCCTCTCAGCAAGACCAAGGGCCGAAACTGCTCGAAAAAGTTAAACATGAAGGATGGAGTTATGACCGAAAATTCACTCCTCTCGACCAATCACTCGAAGATGTGCTCGAGTATATGCTGTCGAAAGAAATGGTCAAGTTGCCTAGACTGGTCGATCCACCTGTGCCTATGGGGAAATGGAAGGATCAATTCTGCAAGTTTCACAGAACAGTGGGACATAGCACTGAGAACTGTTTCGTTCTCAAGAACATTGTGCAGGATCTTATCGATAAAAATCTATTGGTAGAAGGAGAAGAAGAAGAAAAAATGGACATTCTTAAGCAGCCTTTTCCTTCACACACCACAGCAGTAGTATCTGCCCAACCATTCCTGCCACATGAGCGCGTCAAGCCATGTTCTGCACAAGATCTTCAGGTTCAGCACCAGGTGTCAGTACTTCGACAAGCGACTCCTGATTCTAAGAAGATGGATCTAATCTCAGCATTGGGTAAGATGAAAGTCTCCGAAGCATCGATAAAGTCAGTCCCCAAGTCAAAGGGACTTCCTGATTTTCTCAATCAAATCATCAAGCCCAAGCCGGGGAATTCAAGTCAGAAGCCTCTGACCGCTCTGTTCAATGTTTCCATTTTTGACTTGGCCAAAAGTTCCTGTAAGCATCAGCAAGTACTGGACGATCTGCTCAGAAAAATCAAAGTTAAGCCTAGTACCACTCCTGAAGACATGGCACAAATTGTGAATTCAGCTATGACTAATGCGCCGATTACTTTCTCGGATGAGGACCTTCCAAAGCCTCATTCCTTTCACAATAATGCTCTTTACATCGTCGTTCGGGTAAGGGGAATGACAGTACCCCATGTACTCGTTGATGGAGGCAGCAGCCTCAACATATGTCCCGAAATGACCGCAAAGGCGCTAGGCATTAAGGAAGAAGAATACATTCCAGATCCTATCACCATCTATGGGTTTGACAACCATGGTCAGACGGCAAAAGGCAAGATATTCCTGGAAGTATTCATTAATTATTCGGTACATTCAGTGCTTTTTCATGTGGTCAATGTGCCACCCACCTACAATTTGCTGCTCGGAAGGACATGGATTCATAATGCAAATGCAGTACCTTCCACCTTACATCAATGCGTAAAATGGTCAAAAGGTGGAATGATTACAACAGTGCTCGGAGAGGACCCGGAAGAAAGGCTCCCACAGCCTATGATACCTCGACCATCATTCACTGCAGATATTCCTAGCATCAGAGAGAATGAAGAAATCAGTCTCAAAGAAAGTCAGGAGATACTCCAGGCAACATCAGAATTATCCCTGCACACTGTAGCTATGACCCGATGGAAAGGTCCCAAGTTTTTCAAGATTGGAGGTCGTATCAGCTACGACACTGTCAAAGATCATCCATTGTTTCCACAATTCATGAAAGTAAGAAAGGGATTCGATTTACTTCTGAAACATGGTTATCAACCCTTTAAAGGACTGGGCAAAAATGAAGATGGTCGTGTTGAGCCAATGATCCAAAAGCATCGTCCCCACAGGGCAGGACTAGGGTTTTCCGGCAGGAGCTCACCAAAGAAGACCGTTTTTGTTAAAGGGACACATTGAGAATCGTTGTTGCATTTCCTTTCTATTCCTTTCAAAATAAATGTCTCAATGTCTTTTATCAATTCAAATCAATAAAATGTCAATTTTCTTTGTCTATTTGGATGCCATCTGCCTCTTTTGTCTCTACATCCTCATTTTATAACTCAATGTCATTTTATGCATAATTCTTTTTAAATGATGGTTTGTCGTATGATGGACGATTTTTCCTGAATCCCATTTCTTATCTAAAATTTCAGAAATGTCTTCCCGAGCAATCAAGAAACTCGTTATCAATCCCAAGGCTTTCCAGAAATCGGCAACAATTCACCGAGTCAAAGCAAGCATAGGAGATAGCAAGGTTGCAAAGCAGTTAGATGATTATGCAGAATTTGATCCGTCTCTTCAGGAATTACCAGAGTTCGCCTCAGTTCAGAAGCAAGATGAACCATCCGCTCTAGTACAAGATCCAACCAAAGATGTTAATATCGGTTCAGAGGAAGATCCCAAAATTCTCCAGATCGGAACTAGTCTGAGTCCGCAAGAAAAGAAAAGGCTTACAGATTTTCTCAAGCGGCATGAAGAAGTGTTCGCATGGACATATGAAGACATGCCGGGCTTAGACCCCAAATTGGTCGAACACCGACTCGTTTTGAAGCCAGAGGTAAAGCCAGTTAAGCAAAAGCTGAGAAAAATGGATCCTAGAATAGAGCAACAAGTCAAAGAAGGACTTGAAGATCTGCTCAAAGCAGGATTTATTCGAATTATTGACTACCCAGACTGGTTAGCCAATATCGTCGTTGTCCCAACGAAAAGTGGCAAAGTCAGGATTTGCATAGACTTCAGAGACCTCAACAAGGCAACTCCGAAGGATGACTATCCACTGCCAAGCATTGATCTGCTGATTGACAGCACAGCAGGACATGCCATGTTCTCCTTCATGGATGGATATTCCGGCTACAACCAGATCAAGTTGGCCGCCCGCGACCAATCAAAAACTTCCTTTACTATGCCTTGGGGCACTTTTTGCTATACAGTTATGCCTTTTAGGCTCAAGAATGCTGGAGCAACATATCAACGGGCGATGGCCGTTATCTTTCATGATCAAATGCGCAAAATCATGGATGCATATGTTGACGATATTCTTGTGAAATCTAAAGAGGGAGAGGATCACCTCGAAGCACTTGATCAAGTCTTTAAAAGACTTATTCTTTACAAGTTAAGGCTTAACCCACAAAAGTGTGTCTTTGGAGTCGAATCAGGCAAACTGTTGGGTTTTCTGGTCAGTAAAAAAGGAATTGAAGTTGACCCAGCCAAAGCCAAGGCTATCATTGATATGCCACCCCCGAAAAATCTCAAAGAGTTGCGTAGCCTTCAGGGACGCATGCAATCAATTCGGTGATTTATTTCCAACTTGGCGATGAGATGTGAACCTTTCAACCACTTGCTGAGAAAAGGAGTAAAGTTCGAATGGGGACCAGAGTGTCAGCTATCGTTCGATCGAATCAAGAAGTATCTTCTCAATCCTCCAATCCTGAAGCCGCCAGAATTGGGAAAACCTCTTCTGTTATACATCTTAGTCAATCAAGTTGCATGTGGTGGATTCTTGGCACAATACAAAGAAGGCAGCCTGATAGAGCACGCCATCTATTACGTGAGTAAGACTTTCGTAGATTATGAAAAGAAATACTCTCAAATAGAGAAGACCTGCCTAGCTCTGGTATGGATGTGTCAGAAGCTAAGACACTACCTGCTAGCATCAGAAGTTAAAATCTTGTCTAAACTCAATCCTCTCAAGTATATTTTAGAGCAGCCTTTCCTCAGCGGACGAGTCGCAAAATGGCAAGTCTTATTGATGCAGTATGACTTAGAATATGTCTCGCAGCAATCAATCAAAGGCCAAGCAATTGCAGACCAATTGGCGGATTTTCCTCTGGCAGAAGAAGTGAAAGCCGAAGATGATTTCCCTGATGAGCATATTTGCAATATCCAGCAATTTCCAGTATGGAGTTTATTTTTCGATGGTTCTAAGAATATGGCCGGAATAGGCATCAGAATTTTATTAATCACTCCTGAGAAAGAAATGATTCCATTTTCTCTCAAGCTCGACTTTCAATGCACTCATAATATGGCTGAATATGAAGCCCTGATTCAAGGTCTAAAGATTCTACTAGACTTCAATGTCAAGAGAGTACATGCCTACGGTGACTCATTACTCGTTGTCAATCAAGTTCGAGCCGAATGGCAAGTGAAAGATCAGAAGTTATTTCCCTATCAGAAAATTGTTTCAGCTCTTGTCAGCAAGTTTGAAGAATTTCAGTTATTCCACATCAAGAGAGATTTTAATCAAGTGGCCGATAGTCTCGCCAGTTTAGGCTCCATTATGGCATTCAGAAATGGAGAATCTTGTCGCTCTTTTGAAATTGGCAGACTTGACCAACCTGCTTTCCTTCCAGCGGAACAAGTAAACCAGGCTGAGCAAAGGAAGAAACCTTGGTATTATAACATCAAAAATTTCATAGAAACCGGCGAATTTCCTCCAGAACTCTCAAAGAAAGAGCAGCGAGCAATCCAGCGTATGTCTACTCGATACTTCATTTTGGCCAATATCCTCTATCGCCGTGGATTCAGTTCAGAGTATTCCAGATGTTTAGATGAAGACGAAGCCAAAGAAGTCGTGCGAGAAGCACACGAAGGCATTTGTGGTGGCCACGTCGGCTACCAAACCCTTGTCAAGTAAATCATAAGAGCAGGGTACTATTGGAAGACTATGCAACAAGACTGTTATCATTATGTGAAGAAGTGTGTACAATGTCAGATACATGCACCTTCCATCCATGCTCCAGCAACTTATTTACAGTCGATTGTTTCTCCATGGCTGTTCTCCATGTGGGCCTTCGATGTCGTAGGTCCCATCACTCCTTCAACTTCAAATGGCCATAAATATTTCCTTGCTGCAACAGAATATTTCACCAAGTGGGTAGAAGCTATCACTCTTCGCACAGTAGAAGGCCGACATGTGGTCTCTTTTATTCACAAGAGCATCCTTTGTCGTTTCGGCATCCCGCATGACATTGTATCAGATAATGGTAGTCATTTCAAGAATGAAAGAATGAAGACATTCTGCTCAAAATTCAAGATCTATCACCATTTTTCCGCTCCATATTATCCTCAAGGGAATGGTCAGGCAGAGGCCACCAATAAGATTTTGATTCGAATCCTGGAGCGAACTTTGGAAACAGGTCGTGACTGGCATGAGAAGATCCACGATGCACTATGGGTCTACCGGACCACTATTCGCACCCCAACGAATGCTACTCCATCAGAATTGGTATATGGAACAGAAGTAGTATTGCCGCTACATGTTCAAAAGCCCGCTTTGAAATTTGCATCGCTGCTAGAATTACCCCTTGATCGATATCAGCAGCAGCGATTGGTACAGTTAGACTTACTCGACGAGAGAAGGCTGAAAGCAGCAGAACATGCTCAATCCTATCGCTAGAGAGTAGCCAGGCAGTATGCGAAGTCTGTCATCGAAAGAAGGTTCAAAGTCAATGATTTAGTACTTCGATCCACGGCTTATCTCAAGCATCATACCGGCGGGAAATGGTCGCCAAATTGGGAAGGCCCATATGTCATCAAAGAAGCATTACCCCGAAACTCATATCGGCTCATCAACGCCGATGGGGTAGAATTGCCAGATCCCATTAATGCTCAACACTTGAAAAAGTTCTACACTTGAAACATTTAGTCTCCTCTTGTAATCTGCCCGTTTCCTTCAAATAATGATTCATCTTTCCTAGTTACATTGGGGCATTTTAAAATTTTGTTCTGTATGCAGGCAGGATAAACAAATTCCTCATTTCACGCACCTGTGCATTCATGTGCATCAATTCATATTCATTTGCATTCAACTACATTAACAACAAGCCCAGTCAGTAGTGGGATTTCAATAAACAGTCCCATCACAATTTCTAATGATTCAAAATTTGAAGGTAATTACCAATACTGAACTAAAACCCAGTGCTCGAACTGGTATTATTTCAAAATCCAGTACTCAAACTGGCACATTTTCAAAATCCCAATTTTTCAGAAAACCGAGTTCCGACTCAGGTTTTTTATTCAAATCATTTTCATTTATTGATCCGGGTTCCGACTCGAGATCTCTCTATGTATTCGAGCTCAGATTCGAGCTCCTCATTGTCATTTGTTGATCCGAGTTCCGACTCGTGATCTCATTATCTTATTCAAGCTCAGATGTGAGCTCTTCATTTTCTTTTGTTGATCCGGGTTCCGACTCGAGATCTCTTTAGTTACTCGAGCCTTGACTCAAGCGCTTCATTTTCTTCTGTTGATCCGGGTTCCGACTCGTGATCTCTGAATTTTATTCGAGCTCTGACTCGAACTCATCATTCTCCTTTGATTAATTCCAGTCATTTCAATCATCAAAGTCTGTCAATTGCTCGAATTTGACATTTTGACCTCCAAATTCCAATTTAAATCTTTAAATCAGGCAATTCTCCAATTTCGACCTCTAGGTCACCCAATTTCCAATTCTTAATTTCAATTACCAATTTCCAATTTTCGACCTTTGGGGTCACACAATTTCGACCTTTCGGTCAACCAATGCCAAATTTTCGACCTTCGGGTCAATCAATTCTCAATTTCGACCGTCAGGTCATCCAATTTTGACCTTCGGGTCATTCAATTTTCAACAACTAATTTTCCAATTTCCAATTTCGACCTTCGGGTCAATCAATATCAATATCCAAGTTCAATCATTTTCTCTTGCGAAAGACCCTTTTAGGGAGAGTTCGAGGGAGCTCGTTCTTTTCGCATGCTATCCAATTCGTTCACTTAGCCCCTTTTTAGGGAGAGTTTGAAGGGACTCGCGTCTTTGTGAACCGTTTGCAAAACAATTTCCAATGTCACACGAGGAACCCTTTTTAAGGGAGAGGCTCGACGGAGACTCGTTTTTCTTGTAACCCCCAATTTCATACTAGGCCATCTTCATCATGAAGGACCCTCCTTGCAGGGAGAGTGTGATGGACTCGTTCCTTTCATGACCCAATTTTTCTGACCTCACTATTATCGGCCCCCTTTCCATAACAGAAGCCTAATATTAGGGAGCTTTGACGAAAGCTCAATTTCTCTTCGAAAGTTCGTTTTGCAAACACCTCCTCTTTAGGGAAGAGAGGAGTATTTCCCATTTCCCATTCAGGTAAGGGCTAAGCCTGAGTCTCTCTTTTTGGGGAAAAAGAGAGGAGAATTTTCGTCGCGGATGTGTTGAGCCGGATTTCAAATACTCATTTTCACCAAGGATTTCAAGAAAATTTTGTCAATTTGTCAATCAATTGTTGATTTCAGAATCTTTATTGTACAAATCTTTATTTCAGTTTACCGTCAGCATTACTTCCAAAAGAGCGAAGCTTTTGCGAAAATGGATTCAAACTTCAAATTCTTTCTATTGGCCAACCAAAAGGATGAAGGATAAGTCCTCGATATGGCCAGAAAAGAAGATTCAATGTTATTGAAAAGCTGTAGATGATCGATATTGATCGCAGTCAATGGCGCATCTTTAAAGGCTATTCTTGTAAAGACAAGGCAGTGGAAATATCCTGAGTGCTAGAAAAGAGAGCATTTACCCAAGTCCTGTCTCCTCAGAATCACCTAAGCTGCAATTAAATATCCGCAAAAGGGATCTCTCACCTGTCGTCAAGATGAAGGCGAATTAGGCGAGTAGACCCCCGGGGCCAAAGAAGATTCGAAACATCTCCAAGATGACGGAGTTTGTGACGGATCCTTCCAGGGAAAGTCCAAAGCACTGTCGAGATGAAGGCAGATGCGATGAACCTCTCGACAATCCCTAAAAGATATTTAATTTCAGCTATCGCCCAAAGATCTCCAAACCCATCATCCAAGAAGGATCGAAACATCTCCAAGTTGAAGGAGTTTGTGACGTATCCTTCCCAAAAGAGAGAAAGAGAGGAAAAAGAAAGAGAGAAAAAGTAAGAACATCTCCAAAATGAAGGAGAATGTAGCAAAAACCCAAAGAGCCAAAAGAGCGCAGAAAGATTATCATGAGAGAAGCCCTCAGGATATCAAACTGCCAGATCTATCAAGAATCCTCTTTAATCTTGTGAAATTCTATTATCAATACTCTTTCATCAATTGCTTTCATAAATATCAAATTCTCTTTCCCGCTCATATCAAGGAAATTGATAACTTCTTTGAAAAAGGTCAATTGCAAGCAATTTGGATTTCAAGTCTCGATTCTACGAAGTGAACCTTGTTTGGAGGTAATGCTTTAGGTAGAAAAGAAGGAATGTCTTTGCAACAATGTGCAACATTTTCAAAAATTTTGAATGAACAGCAGAATTTCCAACATTTTGACAATATTTTCTAACTATCCTGACATGAAGTGAGAGCTTGATGTCCATTTTCGATGCATCCTGACACCAATTTTAAATCCCTCCTAAGGACTTGATTCCTTCCCTTCTTTGAGAGCATGAACTCTCAGATTGCACACTTCCCTGTGTCCCCATTGTCCCACCATGGACAGTCCCATTTCGGTTCGAGGTCGAACCACCAATCATTTCCCGCAAAAGGCAATTTCAAAAAGCTGATTTTAGTCTCAGCAATGAGACGCCCAAAATCAATCACTTTTCAAGCTTTAGGGACCCCATTTTCCTTCCTTTTGCAAAAACCCTGTCAGATTTATTGTGCAAAATCCGAAGGTTCCATCATGGTCTCTTCTTTCGAGGTATTCCATTTTCCGCCTGATCAGGATAAGGGTATAAACCTGAGCCTCCTTCAAGGAGGTATTCCATTTTCCGCCCGATCAGGATAAGGGTATAGACCTGAGCCTCCTTCAATGAGGTATTCCATTTTTCTGCCCGATCAGGTCAAGGATTAAAAACCTGAGCTTCGTTCCACACGGAGCATTTTCTGTCCCATCCAGGTTAAGAGCAAAAACCTGAACTTCGCTTTCACTGAGCGAATTTATTTCCTCTTTATTCTCCATTTCATATCTACCATCTTCTTCGGGCTAACTTCTTCATACCTAGTCAGATCCTTCTAACTGGGGCATTTTTTTTTATATATATAGCCCAAATTTGGTGTGTTTTCTTTGCCACTAAGCTCGACCATAAGCCGGCTTAGTAGCAAAGAGGGGCATCTGTAAACACCCCAAATTTTCACTCACATTCTTGACATTGCCCTTAATCGGCACATTTCAGTTCTCCAGAAGCAATGAAGGGCAAAATAGTCATTTTCCAAGATTGAACCTTGCAGAAAGTCCTAAATTTCATTCTTGAGGCTCAAAATTTCTATATTTAGGTTCAAGGACATCTTCAAATTGAAAATTTTCAAAATCCTTTTCCTGGAGAAGAAAGTAGAATTTCCACTTCCTGGTTTAAAGTGACATTTCACTGAAACATGTCTTTGCATCGCATTGCATGAACACTTTGCATCATTTCATTGCATAGCATATCAGTTTGAGATCCAGAACTCCTAATCTTCAAAATTGTCCATCCAGATTTGATTTTTAAACTTTTCAAAATTGATTTTTTTTAAAAACTCTGAGATTTCAAAATTGCCAATCTTTCCCATTTTACCCCCAAGACTTTGAATTACAAAAATTTTCTAAAGAAAACAATCTGGATATTTGGATATTGATTTTAAAGATTTTATCTCAAAACTTTTTGCAAAAGATTTTAAATCTCTTTACAAATTTTGTTTCTACATTTATCCATATTTTCGCCCTGAAAACCCAATTTTTTTCAAATTCTTGAAAAACAAATAATGTTTTATCTCGTATTTTCAAATAAATGGAGCGGGACCCACCCGGAGTTCGTACCAATTTGCAAAATTTTCTTTTTTATTTCTCAATACTTATTTATTTATTTTATTTTATTTTTAGTTAGTGGGCCCACACACATGTGGCACCCCAATTGAAAATAAAAGACTTTCAAAAACAAAACAAAACTTTATTTTCAAAAGGATTTTAAAAGTGGGTTGAGGTGGCATTTCCATAAAAGCCTCTCATTTTTTTTTTTTTCTTTTTATTTGTTTAAATAAAGTTTTTAGAAGGAGGCAGCCTTAAATGGCACAACCGAACTTCCAAAAAAAAAAAAAAAGGTAATAAATTTGATTTCTATCTAAACTTAGGAAAGAAAACAAGGTTTTGAAAAGAAAAAAAAAACCCAAAGAGGCGCCTCTTTTAAAAATAGCAAGCTTTCAAAGCAATGAGGCATCGGTTTCATGCCTTTTGCAAAAATTTTCAATTTTTTTTTTTTTAACGAAACCTCATTAAGGGGAAGGGGATGCGTTGCTTTTGTAGAAGAAAGGAATTTTTTTTTTAGAAAGAGAGACACTCACGAAGGAAAGGAGGAGAATCTTTTGATGTGGATTTTCGGTTTTTGGTAGGGAGCTCAAAGGAGAAAGGGAAGAGGCGTTTTCAAGCTTCAGCCCCAACCATTTAGGGGGGAGCCATCTTCAGCAAAAGGGGCGACGTCTTCACGGACTTTGGGTAGATTTCTTTCAAGCCATCTTCAGCCCCAGCCATTGGAGGATCGAGGGCCATCTTCAGCCCTTCAGCCCAGCCAACGTTGGCATCTCTTTCACCTCCACCGGTTGGCTCAACAGCAGAAGATCGGCCATCACCATCCTCCACATTACCTTCAGCCTTCCCAGCTTCTCCAGCCCACCAGCAAAAGAGGAAGCCATCTCCAACCTCTGCGTTACAGCCTTTTTCCAATCCATCAGAAGTTGCCGCACACCCTTCAATCCAGCCAGTTTCTGCACTTTCATTCAGCTCACACGCTGCAGGGATCTACAACTTCAGCCTACAAACCATCTAACGCAGAGATCCAGCAGGGGGCTCTCCTGTCTTCAGCTCCACCAGCAGCCCAACTGCAGGAGAGCCAACGTGACCATCTTTCTTCAGCCCAGCTGAGGTCCAGAAGGAAACCTCCCCTGCTCTTAGTTGCTGTTGAACCAAAGGTAAGGATCAGAATTTATTTTTCTATAAACATTTTTTTTTTTTGTCTACAATGAGAAATCCCTTTACCCATATTTTGTTCTGCACTTTACATGTTTTCCTTCCATCGTGCATTAGTTGCAGATGGATGTTATATTCAGTTCTGCACCATTTTATCTTGCCTTTTTACTTTCAAAAAAAAAAAAAAAAAACTCTGTATCTGTGCATTGTTAACATCCATCACCTTAACTGCGTATTTTTGATTCATCACACCATTCATAAATCTGTTATTGTGCATTCCTGCATTTTCTTTTCTTTTATTATCATTATAGCATTCATTTTTTTTTTTTTAACATCACACGATGCATGGCTGTCTGATTTTTATTTTATGCAAAAGTTTTAAGCATTGACGCACTTCCCTCTAAGTTTTAAGCATTGCTGAAACAGAAGGTATTTTGTGTTTGATATATCATTGCTGCATTTGCTTCATGTACCACTAAATGAACATCTGCAGGTGTCTGTTCTGTGCTTCAATGCGTATCTGCAAGTGTCTTTGCATCTACTAGTTCACCAGAACATGTAACTTTAGTTGTTCATACAACCTCTTTTGAACTTCCATTGGTGGGGATCATGATCTTTAGTGATTTCCATATCTTAACATGGAATATAGTGACCCCTTTAAACACCCATGAACTTCAGAACACCCTTAGGTGTTGCCTTATCAGGCCCTCCAAGCTGTGTGATGGCTTCAACAAATCTATCATGAAGATCAGGTGTCCAGCGAAGACGCTGTTTGGTTGATCCCATTCCACTTGTTGAAGCATGAATTCCGACTGAACCCATAGGGATATCAACATCTCCTGTAGAGAATGGCTTCTTTCCTTATCTCTCATGAGAAACTTAAGTGAATTCTGAGTTTTGATCTTCATGAAGCATAGAGAGCTGGTGTTGTTTCATGGGCCTGAGTGTGAAGCCTCCAAGAGTTGGTGGGGCTTTTGAGTTATGTGTATGTATGTGTGTGAGAGAGAGAGAGTGGGAGAAGGTTTTGACATGAGCAAAAGGTCAAAATGTGATGAGAAAACCATGTAGAAAGGCTTCTAGGCATTAGCAGCGTGTTTGGTAGTTGAACATTGCCTTGACTAAGTTGTTCAATTGATTATAAGCTGCTGTACATGATGAGTATGGTTGAGCAAGATCTTAGAAAAATATGCACAGGAAGGCTCTCTTCAACACACACCATATGTATCCTATGACTGGGGAGGAGCTGGACTAAAAAAAAAAATTTTTTTCTCCATCATGTCTTAATTGTTGACAGATTTCCACATTTTTTTTTTAGGCTTTGTTGCATATGTAACTTCTGCAATGTTCCACCTATATATCAGCAGCTTAGTGTCTTGCATATATTCTGCATATATGTATACATCCTGAAAATTAATATTGGATATACCATTTCTTGCTTTCGTCTAGCATGATTCTGTGCAAAGAAATTAAATTTTTTTTTTTTTTTTTTTTATGCCCTCACCATTCACTTTTACACAGCAGCTACTGCATTTTTTTTTTTCTTATTTTCTCTTGCTGCATTTGCACAACAGCACCTGCTGTGTCAATATCATGTTCCACTTATCTTACGTGTACCATCGCCATTAGTTTCTCTTCACACCATCATTTGTTTTCTCATGAATATCAAGTGTTGCTACCAGATTTATAAACGTAGGAGGATAGGTTTTCTATTGATATGAGACCCTCTTGATAAAACCGTAGGATGCATTTAGCCTTTCTCTTCTGCTGCAGGTACACAGTCTTGAAAATTGATTATGTTCATGAACGGATATATCCATATCCGTTCATGATCTTTGTGCCAACTTTTGCACGCTTCTTTACTGATATATGGAGAAGCTCTATACC